>NW_020664447.1:15649911-15773497 GCF_002925995.2 Terrapene triunguis | reverse complement strand
TTGTTTTAATTGTCATATTTGAATTCAGCACATCAAAATACATAATAAATAGCACATTTTATCTCTGAAGCAGACGACTTCTCAAAAATTGTAGACCAGTGTTATACACTTAAAAATGGACTGCCATTTATAGTACCTCCTCCAGGAAGCTACCAAGCACCCTCAATTCCCATAGATGTTGGTGAAAATTGAGGATGCTGAGGACCTTAAAGGAGGCCCTCAATACTCCTCAGGATTGAGTCTCATCATATTATTTTATTGAAAGTGGGATTAATTTGTCAATTTCTAGAGACTTAGAAGACATGACAGGATTAAAGGAAGCAATGTTTTGTTAAATCACCTGCAATGAGGACACGGTTCAAGTAAGTATCCCTATTCTGAACAATACTTCAGCATATGAATAAATTAAGCATGTGATGAAGTGCGGTCCAGAATAGGGATGGCCTGTTGTATTAATTTAGATAGAATATATGGAATAAAGATGTTGGCATAACCCAGTCATTGTCCAACAACGTTAAACAAGGCTTGAGGATTGGTATATAGAGACCTCAGCTTGCTTAGTATCATGGCACATGTCTCATTAAAAAGGTCTTTTAACCTTTTATTAAAGAGAGAGAAAAGAAGGGACAATAGTTAAAACATTTGAAATGTAAAGTATTAAATCAGGCTTTCATTTTAACTACTTGTTTTTGTTCCCTTTTCTTTAATCTGCAGAAAGTTTTAAAAGAAAAAAAAACCTTTGTTTGGTAGTATCAAAGACAGTAATAACCGTCCTTTGGGGAAAAGAGAAGAGGTTAATTGAGATGGGCTGTAAATGTCATTGTTACTGTTGTTGTTAAAGTCCAATTTTAGAAAGGACCCCGCCATTTGACAGTTTCTTAGATGGTATTAAAGATGGTAATAACTGTCATTCCTGGTGGTGGTTGGGATTCAGCTGGCACCAGTAGGGGGTGACAATGTCATCTGAGTCCTTCTCTTTCTGGCCCATTCTGCTCATGATACTTCTCTGTCTCAGGATGATGAAGGCACAGGGTCCCAGGAAAACAGTGCAGGTGGCAGCTATGATTAGAAACTAGCTTCAGTATCCTCAGAGTGTTCCTCTTGCCTGTTCTTTTTATTCTTTTGAACTTTTCCCACAAAATATTTCTTTTAAGAATTCAAAAAGGGAGCAATGGGTGGAATAGCCCAGCCCCTCATTATTTTGTCCACCAATTAGGCCTATTATCTGGCATAACCATTTTGGCTCATTATCTTCTGGCTTTACAACTTCTGGTTTCTAACCAACTTAATTTTAACATGGTCCCTGAATCTTATCAACCTGGCCTGTTTGTTTAGACTAATTCAGTTATTCTGTCTTCCTTTTTTACTTTTTCCCATCAACATTTGGTATTAATGTTGTTGTATCCTTTTATGAACTTTTACATACTTTTTACAGATGAGCTCATAATTGGGATAAATTTGTAGGCCCAGAAGTCACAACAGGTCTTAAGCATATGTTTCAGTACTTTCCTAAACCACATCTTAAGATCAGTACTGATATAAAATGTACTATATATTAAATTTTACTTTCAAATTGTCTTTTCAATAGAAAATGCTGGTCTTCCAGGAAACTCATTGATGTGTGGTATGGTTTTCTTTTTACATACTACTCTTCTTATAGTAAAAATATTGTATGAGACACAGAGTTCTGTAAGATTAGTTTCAGAGCATAATTATCTGGATGTAGCGGTAATGTGTACTATACCTCCTCCTAAAGTAAAATTGATGCTACCGTATATAGGCTTGTGTTTCAGTGCCTATTAAAAATAATTACATCCACAGTAAACCTATTTCCTGGAGTTGCAAATTTTTTCAGTGGCACAAAGGACATAATTCTGTCCTCCCTAGAGACAAAGAGCTAGAAGTGTAAAAAGCCAACTCAACAGAAGTCATGTCTTCATCATTAAAATTTAAAATGCCATTATTCTTCACAATGGAAAACTCAATGCAATAAACTGCCTTTAATCTTTTAAAGGGCTGCTTTGCACACAAAAAAAGTAAAATTGAGATTATTCACTAAAATGCCACAAAATATTTGGATACAATGGCAGACATTGAAATGTTGTGTGTGTTGTACCTTTTGGCTCAAATCCAGTCCTAGTGTAAGCAGATGCAACTCCATTTCATGTTTGTTTGTGTTGCATCCATTTATACTAAGGCTGTGTTAGGCAATAGAGTTCAGCTCAGCTGGCCTTCCAAGTTTGGAAGCACAGTCCCTTTATTGATTCACAATTTTAAAACACAGTAGACTACTTTATTCATTTTCATAAAATAGCCTTTTAGTTCTATAAAGAAATACACTGCTTTCTTTAACCGAATTCACAACTTAGCACTTTATGTACTGAAAGAGTGCACAGATTTTTTTTATTTTTGTTTTTTAAATTACGGTGTAATGCTGCACCAAAACCTCTGTTATAGTTCAGGGTTATCCGTACCTTTGACCCCTCATTCTCTCCATGAGCACCCCCTACAGTGACAGGCCTACACCTGCACTTCTTTCATTGTAGAATCTCACAATTCATCCCTTTATGTATACCTCAATTAAAAAAAAAAGTAAGAGAAACAACAACAAAAAATCCACTATGGCTAAACAGAGTAAAAAGAGGTGGTTAGAGACAAAAAGACATCTTTTAAAAATTGGCAGTCAGATCCTACTAAGAAAAACAGAAAAGAGCATAAATTCTGCAAGTCACACGTAAAATTATAATTAGGCAGGCCAAAAAGGAATTTGAAGAACAACTAGCAAAAGACACAAAAACTAACTCTCCCCCCTCCCCCCCCCCAAGGCCGTGTCTACACTAGAGAGCTTACAGCGGCACAGCTGTACCGATGCCGCTGCATCACTGTAAGATCACTTGTGTTGCTGCTCTATGCCAATGGGAGAAAGCTCTTCCATCCATATGATAAAACCACCTCAATGAGTGGTGGCAGCTATGTACCACTGACATAGCCCTGTGCACACTACCACTTATGCCAGCGCTCGGGGTGTGTGGGTTTTTTTTTTACACATCTCTGAGAAACATAAGTTTTGTGGACATAAGCAGCCTACGTACATCAGAAGCAGGAAGCCTGCCAAACAATCACTGGGGGCACCGGGCAATCAGGTTCTAAAAGAACACTTAAGGAAGACAAGACCATTGCAGAGAAGCTAAATAAATTCTTTACATCTGCCTTCACTGCAGAGGATGTGAGGGAGATTCCCATACCTGAGCCATTATTTTTAGGTGATAAATCTGAGGAATTGTCCCAGATTGAAGTGTCAGTAAAGGAGGTTTTGAAAGAAATTGATAAATGAAACAGTAATAAGTCACCAGGACCAGATGTTATTCACACAAGTTCTGGAGGAACTCAAATATGAAATTGCAGAACTTCTAACTGTGGTATATAACCTGTCACTTAAGTCAGCCTCTGTACCAGATGACTGGACAATAGCTAAGGTAACACTGATTTTTAACAAAAGCTCCGGAGATGATTACAGACTGGTAAGCCTAATTTCAGTATCAGGCAAATGGATTGAAACTATAGTAAAGAACAGAATTCTCAGATACATAGATGAACATGATATGTTGCAGAAGAGTCAACACAGCTTTTGTACAGGGAAATCATGCCTCACCAATCCATTAGAATTCCTTGAGGGTCTCAACAAGTATGTGAACAAGGGTGATCCAGTTGATAGAGTGTACTTGGACTTTGATAAAGCCTTTGACTTGATAAAGACTGATAAAGCCTCACAAAAGGGTCACAAAGTAAGCAGTGATGGGATAAGAGGGAAGGTCCTCTCAAGGATCAGTAACTAGTTAAAAGATAGGAAACAGAGGGTAGGAATAAATGGCCAGTTTACACAATGGAGACAGGTAAATAGCAGGGTCCCCCAAGGATCTGTGCAGGGATCAGTGCTGTTCAACATATTCGTAAATGATCTGGGGGTGGGGGGAGGATAAACAGTGAAGTGGCAAAGTTTGCAGATGGTACAGAATTATTCAAAATTGTTAATTCAAAAACTGACTGTGAAGAGTTGCAAAGGGATCCCACAGAACTGGGTGACTGGGCAAGAAAATGGCAGATGAATTTCCATGTTGATAAGTGCAAAACAATGCAAATTGGAAAACATAACCCCAACCATACATACAAAATGATAGGGTCTAAATTAGCTGTTACTACTCAAGCAAGAGATCTTGGAATCATTGTGGAGAGTTCTCTGAAAACATCTGTTCTATGTGCAGTGGCAGTCAAAAAAAAGCTAATAGTTCTTTGAAAACATCTGCTCTATGTGCTGTGGCAGTAAAAAAACAAAAAACAAAAAAAGAACCAATGTTAGAAACAATCAGGAAAGAGATGGATAATGAGACAGAAAATATCATAATGCCAGTATGTAAATCCATGGTATGTCCACACATGGAATACTGCATGCAGTTCGCGTTGCCCTATCTCAAAATAGATACATTAGAATTGAAAAAGGTACAGAGAAGGGCAACAAAAAAGAGTAGGGGTATGGAACAGCTTCCATATGAGGAGTGATTAAAAAGACTGTGACTGTTCAGCTTCAAAAGGAGATGACTAAGATGGGATATGATAGAGGTCCATACAATTGTTAATGGTATGGACAAAGTGAGTGAGGAAGTGTTATTTACCCCTTCACATAACACAAGAACCAGGGGGTCACCCAATGAAATTAAGTCAGTGTGTATAAAACAAATACAAGGAAGTACTTAGTCACACAGTCAACCTATGGAACTCATTCCTATGGGATGTTGTGAGGGCCAAAAGTATAAGGGTTCAAAAAGGAATTAGACAAATTAATGGATGATTAATGTCTATTAGCCAAAATGATCAGGGATTCAACCCCATTCTCTGAGAATGCCAGAAGTTGGGACTGCAAGACAGTGGATGGATTGCTTGATAAATTGTCCTGTTCTGTTCATCCATCATACTGGGCTAGATGGATGATTGATCTGATCCAGTATGGCCTTTCTTATGTTCCCACATCTTCCACATTCTTCCCTCCCTTCTCTTACCTGTTCTCTGAGAAGCAGCATTGCAGTTCCATTGGTCTATAGCAATACTCTCCTTGAAAAGCAAAAACAGGGGACTACAACTTTTTTTCACCTTTCATTACAGGCTATATTATGCTTTGAGTTACATAGCTGTGCTGGGGAGTTAGAGGAAGTAAGGACCTCTCTCTGGCTCACAGGCTGCTTGGACCTTGCATGCAGGGGTAAGCAAGTGTGTACCTGCTTATCCCTCCCTGGAGCAGGTGGTTGCTGATGGATGGAGCATGGGGGAAGTCTTGGCTCCACTCCATATACTCATTGGCCAATTCAGCTGAAGTGGCATGCTTTGTTGCTGGCATAGGCCAGCAGACAATTACTATAACAGCAAAACAGTAAGGAAGCAAGGGGGTATTTGTGATTCAAGATGTGTCTGAATGATAATGTCTTCCAGAGCTACTCCTGTGGTTGTGTTGCTTATCCATCACCCCTCACTCAGGGCTGTGTCTAAAGTCACAACCCAGCCTAGTGAGATGAACTATATGGGGAATCAGGGATACAAAGGGTTAAAGCCAATGACAAAACTTGAAAGTTTGAATTAAAACTTGGGGAGGAATAGCTCACAATCTGCTTCTTTAACAATAGCAGAAGACACAAGAATTTTTTGGTATAAAAAAGTAGGATACTGGATTTTTTCCCCATAATACAGATTTCACACCAGTGACTTTACTGAAGATGAGAAATAGAGATGTAAGTTAAAGACTAAATGCAGTGTATTTCTTAACAACTGATTAGAGCAGGGATCGGCAACCTTTGGCACACGGCCCGCCAGGGTATTTACCCTGGCGGGCCGGGCTGGTTTGTTTACCTGCCGCGTCCGCAGGTTCGGCTGATCGCGGCTCCCACTGGCCGCGTTTTGCCATCCCAGGCCAATGGGGGCAACGGGAAGCAGCGCAGGCCAAGGGATGTGCTGGCCACCGCTTCCCGCCGCCCCCATTGGCCCGGAGCAGCGAACTGCAGCCAGTGGGAGCTGCGATCGGCCGAACCTGCAGACGCAGCAGGTAAACAAACTGGCCCGGCCCTCCAGGGTGTTTACCCTGGCGAGCCGAGTGCCAAAGGTAGCCAGCCGATCCCTGGACTAGAGTCTTGAGGCAGGGATCCAAAAGATATTACAATTTAATTGTACAGCTCCATTAATCTATAGTTTGTGAAAATAAGTGTTGAAGACTGCATGTAATTCTGTTCACGTGGGCAAAGAACTTTAGCCTTGTGTAGCGGGGCAGTCATCCCACTCCAGCTCAGAACAGGGGTTAAAAGTAGCCCTAGAGCGGGCTGCGACTGTGAAAAGCCTAGGCTGATTGGAGAAACCGCCACAGATGGGGCCACGCACCAATCAGGTACAGTTGGCCCGGAGCTCAAGGAAGTCTCTCTCTGGCTCTAGAGAGAGAAGGACTGGGCTGCCTGGGAGCTCAGAAGGGTACCTGAGATGGAGCAGTGCTGGGGAAGGGCAGGGGGAGCTGGGGAGCTCCAGTCTAGTAAAACCCCAGGCTGCAGGCTTTGAAAAAGGGCCTAGAAAAAGGTACTGGGGCTGCAGAGGGGCAGCCCAGAGTTAGGCAGCGGCAGCTGGTCCAACCCCCCTTGCCGATGATGAGTGGTTTACAGACTGCAGTCTGCCCCAGGGAGAGGGGGCTAGATGGTGACTGGCAGTAGCCACTGAGACAAGGTAGGGATAGAGGGTTGGGGGTTCCCCTGGGAGGGGAGACCCAGATTGTGGGTTACTGCTGGGGCAGAACCCTGCTGTAGAGGGGCACCGGGGTCCGGGAGGGACACGGGCCAGCAGGCAAGACACTGGCCTGCAGAGGGCGCTCCAGGCTGGAAAAGCTATTTCCCAGGATGACCAGCAGGAGGCGCGCGCCAGTGAGTCGTCGCCCCGCCACACCATGGCAAGCTCTTTTTACAAATTGCCCAAGTTGTCTTTAGCAAGAATGATGTGCCTGGGTGAAAATAACCTATTGCTACACTACATTTAGAGCCTTCTAAAAAAGAGAAAATCAGTCATGAAAAATGGGAAGCATTTTTTCTTGTTTTGAGGTTGTCTAGAAACAGTGTTAATTTATCTAAAGGTGAATGGTGTTTAAAAAGTATGCAAAATATCTGAAATTTTATTTACAGTTTAATTCTTGTATCTTTTTATGTTCTGAAAATACCAGGATTTTATCTCTGTGTTCATCTAGTGTATTTTATATTGTTTTCCTTATGATGCACATGAATCACACCCATCTATTCTAGTTTGTATGGTATTCCTACTGCTACACTGATCAATTGATTTAATAGCATAAAAAGCTGGGGGGGGGGGTTCTGGTGTTGGTTATTTTTTAAGAGAGGCTTGTTTGTTTGTTTGTTTGTTTTTTAATTCATAGAAAATTGTTGGGTAAAAGATGAGGTAAAGAACAAAACATTTACAATACATGCATAATCTATTATAGTATGAAAATATACTTAAACTACAGGTGTTCAAATATTGTTTCAGATTGTATCTTGATAGATAAATTAAGGAGGATAGGAGTATTGTTGCATGGCTAATGAGCTACAGAAAAATCTCTGCAGACATTTGTGTAGCCTTGGGATAACAGACGGGTTAGAACACTTCTTGGAATTTTGGGGTTTCGTCTGTGCTAGATGGGGGTTTTCTCTGTGCTCATCACTTATAGCAAGGTTCATTCATTTCAGAATTACACATCTCAGCCCAAAGACATGATACACATGTTGTTCCTTTTGTTTAGCAATTTGTAGAGCTGACTGAATAATGAAAAAAGTTTCCCATAATTACTCATTCATATTTCAGGCATCATGGTCTAGTGGAAAAGGCACTAGACTGGTGGGTCAGGCAACCTGCTCCTTACCTGCTGTTTGACCTTGGGCAAGCCACTTCACCTTGCTGTGCATCTTACCATCCCTTGTCTGCCTTGCGTATTGAGATTGTAATCTCTGAGAGCATGGGTTGTCTCTCACAGTGTGCATGTGCACAGTGCCTAGCATAATGGGCACTGAGCTCAATTGTTGTCTCTTAGCACTAAGTGGAGAAATGCATGCAGTAGTCTGTTTTATTTTGGAAGATTTTATTTATTCATATGTATATACACAATGAGAGAGAGAGATTGCTATATGATTATGTTAGAGAAGGCAAGGTCAAAGAATTCAACCTTGGACTAGGAATAAAAGGAGATAAGATTTGTGATAGTCCTTACTCCTGGGGGAGGGGAGTTCATTCAACAGTCTCAGACTGGCTCTCCAGAAAACTGTCTCTCACATAGATGATCTCTACTCTTCTTGTAGAAAGTTTCATTGTGGCAGAGAAGCATAGTTGTCAACCACTGTCGTCTTCCTAGAATGTTAGTCAGTCTTTTAGATATCCTAGGCCCAGGTAAAGGAGTGCTTTGAAAATGAGAACTGAGACTTAGAACAGTGTTCTGTACTAATTAGAGTTTCCTAAGTAGCAAAGGCTTCGTGCCCAGATATATAACATCACTGTAGACCAGCTAATAGATGCCAGCGGCATGTAGAGTATACTCCTGATTATCCAAATAGCATATGGGACATGGATTTTGTTCAGATAATCGCGAGGGCAGAAGCCATTCAAGCATTCAGCAGCAGCTGAGGGGTCCTCCTATACCTTGCTGTCTTAATCAGTAGTCTCTGCTCTGTGCTCACTTAATCCCATGACAGCAGGGCTGCAGAGGGTTCCCTGTGTTACTGCAGAGCCAGTGACACCTAATCTGTGCAGGCACAACGTGTGCCAGGAGGGAGGGGGGAGCTGAGAAGGAGGCTGAAATCCTGGTTAGGCTCAGTAGAGACCCCGTGGCCAGGACTCTGCTATGCCCGGCCAGGACTGCAACTTAAGTTGGTAAAAGCATTATTCACTGATGCTTGTATGTGTTAGCATCAACAAGGAATCAAGGAACACTCCTGAACTGAAAGTTGTGGGAGTGTGCTATCAACCAAAGAACACCATGCCATGGTGGCAAACTCTTCAATATGCTTTCCTCTGCCCACCAGCATAATGTCTGTCTTCCTCAGGTTCAGCTTCAGCCAGCTGTTCTTCATTCATGAGCTCATCTCACCCAAAACTGGCCCATCTTGATAGTAGTGGAGTGGTTGTATGCGGTGAATGATAGATAGATCTTGCGTCATCTGCATGTTACTGACACTTGAGTCTTTGTTCTCCAACTCACCTACTAGCTGTATGTAGATATTGAATAGGACCGGAGAGATAAACTGATCCTTGTGGGACTCCACAAGTGGGAGGTCTGGTGATGGAGATTTTCATAGATTCTAAAGCCTGAAAGGACCATTGTGATTATCTAGTCTGACTTGCTGTATAACACAGGCCATAGAACTTCCCAAAAATCATTCCTAGAGCATATATTTTAGAAGAACATCCAATCCTTGATTTTAAAATTACCCATGTTGAGAATCCACCATGACCCTTTGTAAATTGTTCCAGTGATTAACTACTCAGACAGGTAAAAATGTATGCATTATTTCCAGTCTGAATTTGTCTAGCTTCAACTCCCAGACATTGGATCATGTTATACCTTTCTCTGCTAGACTGAAGAGCCCATTGTTAAATATTTGTTCCACATGTAAGTACTTATAAACTGGAATCAACTCACTACTTACCCTTTTCTTTGTCAATCTAAATAGATTGAGCTCTTTGAGTCTATCACTCTAAGGCATGTTTTCTAATCCTTTAACCATTCATGTGGCTCTTCTCTGAACTGTTTCCAATTTACCAACATCCTTGTATTGTTGGCACCAGAACAAGACACGATATTCCAGCAGCAGTCGCACCAATGCCAAAAAGAAAGGAAAATAACCTCTCTACTGCTATTCAAGATCCCCCTGTTTACGCATCCCAGGATTGTATTAACTCTTTTGGCTACAGTGTTGCACTGGGAGCTCGTGTTCAGCTGATTAACCCCCGCAACCCCTAGGATAGAGTCCCCCATCCTGTAAATATTGCCTACATTCTTTGTTCTTAGATGTATACATCTACATTTAGCTATATCAAAACCTATATTTTTTGCTTGCAGACAATTTACCTAGATCTCGATTGCTGTCCTCTTTATCTTTCACTCCCCCAATTTTTGTGTCATCTACAAAGTTATCAGTGATGACTTTGTTTTCTTCCAGGTTTTTGATAAAGATGTTAAATAGGGTAGGGTCAAGTACAGATCCACGCAGGACTCCACTGGAAACAAACCTACTCAGTGATGATTCCCCATTCACAATTACATTTTGAAACCTATCAGTTAGCCACTTGTTGTTCCATTTAATATGTGCCATATTAATTTTACATCCATTCTAGATTTTTAATCAGAATGTTGTGCGATACCAAGTCAAACACCTTATAGAACTCCAAGTATATTACATCAACACTGTTAGCTTTGTCAACCAAACTTGTCATCTAATTTTTTAAAAAAGATATCAAGTTAGTTTGCTGGGATCTATTTTCCATAATCCCATGTTGATTTGCATTAATTACATGACCCTCCTTTAGTTAATTATAAATCATTATCTTGCCTAGGATCAATGTCAGACTGATGGACCTACAATTACCCATGTCATCCTGTTTACCCTTTTTAAAAATTGGTACAAAATTATCTTTCTTCCACTCTTCTGGAACTTCCCCAGTGCTCCAAGACTTATTGAAAATCAGTTTCCCATCACCACTCATTGGATTCATCCATCCTGGAAGGACTCAAACTATTTTACCACATTCCCGTGGACTCTTGCGACTTCTCTTTGGAGAGAGAGCAGTAGCTTATGGCCAACTGTGTCAATTATTGCAGAGAGGTCCAGGAGGATGAGAATGGATGTCTGTCCTTTGACAGCAGGAGATCACACATCAGTGCCACTAAAGCAGTATCCGTTCCATGTCCTTGCCTAAACCCAGATTGTGCCAGGCCTAGGAGATTAGCTTCAAAATGATGAGCTTGAAGTTAGCCTTTGGCTAGCCTCTCTGAGTTTGTTCAGCAACAGGAGGCTTGACGCTGGAAAGTAGCTAACTAGAATGGATGTATCCAGGGTTCTCCGTTGTTTGGACTATTGGGTATTTGAAAGAGGAAGGAATTATTCCTTCCCTGCGTGAAACATTGTCTATATCAGTCATGAAAATGCAGTTCCTTCACATGTGAAATTTCAAAAAAATTCTGTGTAACTAATTAAAATAAAACCTTTTGTTTCAGGTCAGTTCAACCCAAGTCAAAATTTTAGGTGTCTTGAACCTAACTGAAATAATGTTGTTTCAAGTCAATTTGACATTAAATTGCATCTGCCTATAGTGCCACAGTTCCTCACTGGAGTTTTAGGTCAGTTCATGCTCCCAGCCTTTCCTATGGTACCAGGTTCCTTGGCTGAAATACATCTCTCATGATGCTCTACAGTGACCCCTCTAGCCAAGCAGTGTGGTAAATCATGGGAGTTACGTGACTTTGGTATATTATGGAGATATAGTCCAGCCAAGGAGCCCAGTCCATGGGGGGGGGGGGGAATTAGAGCATGAGCCATCTGAACTACAACTTCCAGGAGGCACTATGGTACCATAGACACAGACAGTTTAGTGAAACAAAATATTTCAATTTGGTTCAATGCCCTGGAACAAAATATTTAGACATTTTGAATTAAAAAATCAGAATTTTTCATTCCATGGAAAAATGTTGATACTTTGACTTTTATCCTGATTTGGGATGAAAACAAGTGTGAAAATGCTGAAATTTTCCATTGTTGCTCCATTCTATCAGTGCATCTCAGATTCCCTAAAAGTCAAGAATATAGCAGGTTGGGGTTCTCTCAATTTCAAGGCAAGAAGTTTGTGATGCAGCTTTACAGACTAACATTCTTCAATGCCTACTTTGTGCAAAATTTCTTTTTTTCATTAACTTTTAGTAGTACTACAGTTGTACACTGAGAACCTAAACAGAATTGGGCCCAATTATATTAGCCCCCTGTAAAAAAAACACATACAATGGGATGCTCTCTGCCTTTAAGAGCTTAAAATCTAGGGAGAGAGGTGACAAAGTATGCAGGGATATAGTCAGATATATCCACCAGTATACACATCGTTAAACACATTTGTAATTTTTCTGTAATAGATCATCAGTCACAACTAACCTCATATACCGCTCAAAGCATCATTAATCTATACCAATAAAGATTGATATTTTAATTGAACTAGAGAAAGTACTATTTCCTACTTGTTGCTTTAATAGTTTTATAAACTGGTGGGGAAAACAAGTTTGCAACATTTGGGTATAATTTCAGTCCTTAGTAACTTATATATTAGCATATTGTTACAGAGCTTCTCATAATGTAGCCTTGAGCATTAAAATGTTATTACATCTTTAATGAACTGAAAAATCCAATTTAAAAGGTTTCTTACATACCCTTGAGGTGGCCTTAAGGGTCTAGACTTACATTTCAAGTCAATGCTATCCTTAATAGTCAGTCTGAGTTACTGTGTGTGACAAGGTTACTTAGATAAATCTGGAAGCAGCAGCAACAGTTTTACTGCTAAACAAGCTCACAGATTTCTCAAACCTCACTAGATACCTGCATCCACTGCCACTGAAGTCAGGAAGAGTTTGCCACTGGCTTCAAAGGGAAATGGATCTGGCCCCAAATGATTGTCACTTACTCAGTAAACATGCTTTAATCAGGATCCGAAATGTATCAAGTGGAGAAGGATTAGAAGTTAATTAAGACACTGAAAACACTGCCACTGTGAATCCAAACTGCCCCCAAGCTCAGACCCAAAGCTTATGAGACAAAGGGGAATTCGGAGCTGTGATAAGATATAAGTCTAGCCCAAGGCAGGTTCTTTGTGTAACAGACAGCAAAATAAAGAAAAGGAGAGAGAGTTTGTAAGTCTTTAATGAAACTTCTTAATTTGTTTCCATATGGCCTATATAACAAAGTAATGCAAGAATTCTCAATGAATGAGGCCAGTATCAGCCAGACGCTCTGTAAGTAATCTGTATTGGCACAGTCATTTTTCTTTGGTGTTTAAGTACCACAGTGATAGGCACTGTAGAAATACCTGAGATAGATAGTGTGTTTTCTCTGGGACTTCTGGGACTCAGAATGCTGTATAATAAGGCTAGTGGGGCAAGCTTTGCTCTTAGTTACAACTAGGGTGACCAGACGTCCCGATTTTATCTGGACTGTCCCGATATTTACTTGTTTGTCCCGCGTCCCAACCGAAATTCGGTCGGGATGCGAATTGTCCCGATATTTTGCCCTCCAGCGCACAGGCGGAGGGGGCTCATGCCCCCCCCCGCCCCGACTCCACCCCCTCCCTCCCCCATTGGATCCCTCCCCAAATTCCCGCCCTTGCCCTGCCCCCAGCCCCACCCCCTCACTGCCCCATTGGATCCCTCCCCAAATCCCCGCCCTGGACCCGCCTCTTTCCCAAGCACGCCACATTCCTCCTCCTCACCCCTCCCTCCCAGGCTTGTGCTAATCAGCTGTATGGCGGCGCAAGCGCTGGAGGAAGTGGGGAAAAGCAGGACGTGGCCCCCAGCTCAGGGGAGGGGGAGGCGGAGCGAAGGCGAGCTGGTGCGGGGGGGGCGGTGTGTGGAGCTGCCGGTGGGTGCTCTGCCCCCACCAATTTTTCCTATGCTCTGGCAGCTCTTGTTTTTTTGTTGTTTTTTCCTTTTTGCCAGCACCCCTTCCCCTCCGCGTCCCGATATTTCACATCTCTCATCTAGTTACAACCATGCTGCTCCAGTGACTTCACTGGGCCAACATGGATGTCAGTGAGACTAAAGTGGTCAAATGCAAGCACATACATTGCAAAAATCTCTAAGAGCAAGATTCTGTCTCTGTGCCCATGGTTATGTAAGAGTAAGCAGGACTTACATCCTGGACAGGGAGGGTAGGAGAATGGATCAAATCTTGGTTCCACCTCTGTATTTATTCTCCAGAACAGCTGAGGTTGCCTGGGAGGTTGGAATAAGGCCAGCGGGCTATTATTACCAAATGTGAACAGTAGGGTGATTGTGATAAGAGGCAGCAGGAGGGTGACTATTACTCAGAACATTGCCACATGGAGGTGATGTATCTTACACATAATCGTTGCTCAGGACTGTGCCTAAAATCAAAATCTAGCACCAAGTCCTTGAAATCAGGAAAGTAGATCTAGTCAGAAATTTTCTAACAGTACACTTTCCTGTTAGAAAATGTTGTTTCTTCAAAATTGCAGTGTTCTTACAGGAATGGTCCAATTCTGATGAAATTCCAGTTGAAACCAGGCAGGTTTTGAAACCTATGAATAGTATACGTTGGATTGGTTATGGGGGTGTTTTCTTTATGACTGTACTGATTTAACTTAACAGGAGTCTGTCTGGAAAAACAGACAGGAAGGAAGAAAATAGCTTAAGATAAGCTAGCCCTCAGCAAACACTTAACAGTTGTTCAGGGACAATGCCAGAACTATTAGCATTGATGATTTTGCCTCCAGCTCCATCCAAACAACAGGACTGGTTTTGTCCAAAAGGGTCAAAACTCAGGGACACTAAAGAATAAAAAAATGTCTGGCAGGATTTAACTAGGACCCTTTCTAGAGAGAGGAAGTAGTTCAGGGGTACCGAGTCACATAACATCTTTTGGGGGTTTCTAAAGAAGTTAGACCTGCCTAAGTTGCCTTTAGGGATGGTATGACTTCAGGAAAGACAGACATACATGTGGAGTGTGTGTTGTTTTAAATAATTTTTCTCTCAAAGCTTTGTTTCTAGTGCTAAAATGAACAATAGCTTTGTGTTAAGGAGGCTGTTTTGTCACTACCCCACAGGTCACAGACTTCTGTTAAAAAAAAAAAAAAACACCCCCACGAGTGGAGCAGCTCCCAGCACTGATGCACTGTCTACACTGCCACGTTACAGTGCTGAAACTTGCATCGCTCAGGGGGGTGTTTTTTCACACCCCCGAGTGAGAAAGTTTCAGCGCTGTAACGTGACAGTGTAGACAAGGCCTTAGTGTGGGAGAATTGCAAAATTCCATCTGAAAAATACGTAAAAGCACAAGGCTCTGTGCTCTCTCAGAGGGGGAGGGATAGCTCAGTGGTTTGAGCATTGGCCTGCTAAACCCAGGGTTGTGAGTTCAATCCTTGAGGGGGCCATTTAGGGATCTGATCTGGGACAAAAATCTGTCTGGGGATTGGTCCTGCTTCGAGCAGGGGGTTGGACTAGATGACCTCCTGATGTCCCTTCCATCCCTGATATTCTATGACTCTATGGCTCCACCTCTGAGAGGGTTCACGCAGAGAAACCAGAAAAGGGACAGCGGGACAGCTGCAACTGTGACACCCCTGTTTGTGAGTGCTGATAAATAAATAAACCATTCAGTAATATTGTACAATCCGCTTTCGGTCTGCTTGGCTACACTTGCGAGTTACAGCACATTAAAGCAGCCCCGGGCTCACTAGCTCACTCCCCGTCCACACTGGCAAGGCAGGTAGAGTGCTCTGACTCCGTGGATACAGTGCTGCTGGTACTCCACCTCAGCAAGTGGAATAACATTTGCTGTGCCCCCGCTGGAGCGCCGCAGTGCCAGTGTGGATGAGGTGTTGCATTACTGCGCTCTGATCAGCTTCCGGAAACATCCCATAATTCCCTTAAGTCAAGTGGCCACTCTTCTCATTGTTTTGAACTCGCTGTAGGAATGCAGATATGCCATTTGAAAGCTCCGTTTCTGACATCCGGCTGCTTATCTGCTCTGAGACAGATAAATGTGCTCCAAGACAGATTAGTTTGGAATGCTGTGTGTGAGAGAGAGAGAGGCGGGGGTGGAAGGATGTCTGCTGCTGTCTGAACTTACAAGACAGCATGCTGATATGCTCTCAGCCCCCCTAAAAACCCACTCTCTCTCCCACCACATACACACAACACACTCCCTGTCACACTCCACACAGCGCTCTATATCTGCTAGTGTAGCCATGCCCTTAGATTCCAGCACACGGAGTCACTTCTATAGAGATGGCAGCCTCCTGTCACCTACGATAACTAAAATCTGAATGATCTGTCACTGGTTGAGTCACAGGGTGATATTTTATGTGCAGGAAGAAACATGGAGTGGAAAAATCTTAATAAGAAGGGAGGAGTGAAGCTTCCACTACTAAAAACCATGGAGGTCAAGATTCTTTGCTTAGATTGAACAGTCAGAAGAGTCACTAATGAGGATAACAGCATTAAGCATCAGGAAAATAGACAAACTGCAAGGATTTTGAGGGGAATCATATTTTAAGTTGGCTTTCTTTCTTGTTATACATTCTTGAAATATAATTCAGATATTGTGGAATGGCTGTGGTTTTTTAGCTGCACATCTGATTGAACGGATAGCAGTCAGCGAAGTTCAAGTTTCAACTATATTTAAAATGCTGTTTTGTAGTACATAGTATTGTCCAGTGGCACCAAGTGTTTGTTTTTTCTAAGAGGTAAATAGTGCCCATAGAGTAAATGTAGTAGATTCCTCTTCAGAGGACAGCTCATTCAATGTTTGTCTCTCTTCCCAGTTCAACAGTTGTCCCAAATAGAAGATACAATTTTAAAATAAATAATACACCAAAAATAAAGAAAAGAAAATGATGCTCACCCTTTTTAAACTTAAATATTTATTTAAGTACTGAATAAAATTAGAGCTCAAAATGTCACACCTACATAACATGTGATTAAACACCATTTAACTACTAGATACTGACTGAATGTTTCCCAATTAAGTAGAATTTGTGATAATTACATCATCAATAAGCAGCAGTCCTTGTCATTCAATATAATTAGGCTCAAAAAATTCCTTGGGAGAGATCCCAATAAAATCCCACTGTAGCATGTCCTGAATAAGGCCTTGATCTTACCAACAGTTATACATGTATTTATCTTTGCACATGTAAGTAGTCCCTTTAAAAGGAGGGGACAATCTAGCCCTTTCTAGTTACACATGGCTGATTTTTTTTGAAAATTTGACACCCCCCCCCCCAAAAAAAAAAAAAAGACCCCAATTCAGTGCAATTTGCCATGTCTCAACCTATTCGTATCTGTGACACAAGGTTTTCAGTTACATCTGAGACCTCATTCCAAATGTATGGGAAATTACTTCTTGAGTGACAGAAACCATAAACAGTCAATCCCAAATTTGTAAATAATATAATTTTCCTGCATATTACTTGGATTACAGTCAGGTATATTTCATAATATCCAGGCAATACATGCAATCGAAGGTCTTATTACACATCCCAGGAAGATTCATAGATTCATTGTGATAATCTAATTTGACCTGTATAACAAAGTTTGGAAAACTTCCCTAAAATCATTCCCGGAGCAGATCTTTTAGAAAAACATTCAATCTTAATTTTAAAATTGCCAGTGATGGAGAATTCACCATGACCCCTGGTAAACTGTCCCAATGGTTAATTACCCACACTGTTAAAAACTTACACCTTATATCCATCCTGAATTTGTCTAGTTTCAACTTACAGGCATTGGATCATGTTATACCTTTTTCTACTATGTTGAAGAGCTCATTATCAAATATTTGTTCCCCATGTAGGTACTTATAGGCTGTAATCAAGTGACCCCTTTTCTCTTTGTTAAGGTAAACAGACTGAGTTCCTTGAATCTATAACTCAATCCTTTAATCATTCTTGTGGCTCTTCTCTGAACCCTTATAATTGACAATTTGGCATAACTTTCAATTCTTAATTGTCCAGGAAACATTCATGTCCAACGATTAAGACATCTCTGGTCAAATTATGGCTGTACAGAAGTTAGGGACAGGAGGGGAAGAGATCATAAAGGAGCCATTTCATGGACTGCCTGTATGTCCTATGCAGAAATCAGATGTAATCTGTGCGCAACTGTAACAGGATGTTAGTTCCAGGGCTCCGCAAAGGGATATAGCATGCTTCTGATGAGTCATTTTGATGTCAGGGGGTGGTGCATGAAGCCATGCATAGAGATAGAATTGCTGGGGGGTTTTGTTTTGATTTGTTTTTCTGCTGAGCCATGCTAGCAAAAGGATTTTATTAACTCAAACATGAGGTATTAGATCTCTCTCTGAAGCAGCGGCAGCTAGGGATTAGGATGAGGAGATCCTGCAGGAGAAATCTCTGGGCTAGCCTTCCATGAGGAGGAAAGTGAAGGGGCTATATTTGGAGTGTGGCTTGAATGTAGATTGCTTGTTAGAAGCTGGGTGAGCTGCTTTATAGTGATATGCAGTGTTCTGTGTTCCAGAAGGTGATGTATATATGCCCTTTGTTCCATGCTCCCCTGTGAAAAATTTAGATTTTGCAGGGAACAACATTAACACATCTGAAGACATTATACCTGGTCTCCAAAAGCATAAAATATCTAGCTTCTGAGGATCATAGAGTGTATCACCTTTATTACTTGCTGTGTGGCTTTGAGAGAGAGAGAGTGAGAGCACTGACCCTTTAGAACTTCAATATGATATACAGCATGCAATAATTATAGATCTTTGTTAAACAATCAAAGACATTGTGCCATGGAAAAGAAGGCATTGTCTGCATACTGTTTGACATATCACAGATTCAGATAGACACAAAAATCCTCATTCTGATCCAGAGCCACTCTGGAGTTTTATCTATGCAACATAGATCAGACTCTAGCCCAATAGCCATCTCTCTCTTTTTTTCTATATCTATAGATATTTATTTAAATGCTGGCATTTTCTCTAAGGTAATTTGTGAGAAATAGGATGAGTACATTGAGTTTGGTGGGAGTTTGGGTGTGGGAAGGGAATGCAGGACTCCTAAGTGGCTTTAAGGTCCTGCACTTAGAGTAAGTGCTCAAAATGGACTCTCGGGGGATTCAATGCTATTATTTCATTTCATTTCTCCTCTATTAGGGCCTGATTCTTCAAGGTGCTGAATCCTATGAGAAGATCAGTACTATGGACATTAATGAGGGGTTGAGGGCCCTCCGTGCCTCTCAGTATCATGCCCTTATAGTGGGCGTAGTTAAAACTTTTCTTTTACCAGTGGGTAAGAGATCACCAATTCTAGCAGTATTCTTCACTATAATAATTATTGGGAAGAGCTGCTCAAACTGGCAATTTATTTATTTCTGGTAAAAAGAATGAAAAGCTTTTAAGCTGTGCTCATTCTCCATAGCATTTTAGAATAATTTTTTGAATATAATCCACATTGAAGTGGTTTTGCTCATTCTGGGTACCAATTGTGCTCTTTCCTTAGCCTCTCTTCACTGTCTGGGTTATGTTAATTAACAAAACTTTTTCAAAGAATTAGCTCAAAGTAGCAGCAAAATTGTACCATATGAGATGGAGTTTAACAGACAATTCTGAATTTTTTTGGAAAATAATTAATTTGGGCATTGTAAAATTACAGGGGGATAAAGAGGTGAGCTGAGATTTAATATCAGCTGCTGCTGAATGAACAATCCATTATATCAATAAAAAGAATTTTTAGTGCAAGGACTTAATGTCAGTTTGTAGCAGCAGGATTGATACTACATTGGCCTATTGGTTCAATAGCCTGTGAAGTAAAATAATTTACGTGATAGACTCAGCCATTAAAGTAAATCAATCAACCCAAACTATTACTTTAAAAAGTATATACCCAAGTAAATGTGTACTGCTTAGATAATAATTGCTGCCTGCAAAATGATTTTTATGATACATATTATCACTCCTTTTCAAGAATGCTATCTATACTCCATAGATTCAGAAGGTTTTACATGATATGAAGTAAAGTTTTAGAAGAGCTAGTCATTGGGAATAACCTTGGATCAAGTGATCACAAGTTGATTAAGTTTAAATTAAATGGTAAGATAACCAAAATCAGCTTGTTTTAAAAGTACAGATTTGGGGAAATTAAGGGAATTAGTTAAAGTCAGATGGACTGAAGAGCTCAATGACTTAAATGTGGAGGAGGCTTGGAATTTCTTCAAAACAACTACACAAAAGCTATCTGAAATTTGCATCCCAAGTAAGGAAGAAAAATGTAAAGAAAAACTGCCAATCCAAATGGATGAATAACCACCTCAAAAAGGTAATTAGACATAAGCAAAGAGCCTATAGGGAATGGAAGAAAGGGTCTACCAGCAAAGAAAATTAAATCATGGAGGTTAGAAAATGTAGGAGTAAAATGAGAATTGCTAAAAGCCTATCTGAATTAGCTTTTGCCAAGGAAATTAAGATAGATAAAATATTTTTCAATTATAAATAAAAAAAGAATAAGGAAGGATGAAGTTGGAATGCTATGCAGTGTGGATGGAAAGGAGGTTAAAGATGATGTAGATATGGCCCAAAAACTAATGGATACTTTGCTTCTGTTTTCAGTAAGCCTGTTGGTGGCTGCCAGGTTTGTGGAGATGGCAGGTACAGATGGGTGAAGACAGAGATGGAACCCAAAATTCAAATAGACACTGCCCAGTGGAGATGTGATCTGCGTTACTGTAGGTGAATTCTGCTTAGGGCAGGACAGCTGACCAGTCATTCTGGTGATCATTTGTAAAGTACTATAGATGTCGTTCTAAAATCTGATTCATTCTCTCAGACTGGCCATCGGTCTGTGAGTGATAGATGGAGGATGTGTAGGTGCAGACTCCAAGCAGCAGCAAAGTTTTGTGCCAGAACCACAAGACAAATTGCAGACCTCAGTCAAGTAGTCTGTCTGGGGAGACCATGGAGATGGATAAAGTGTGTCACCAGCAGTCAAAACATCTCTTTAGTGATGGGCAGGTGTGCAAGGGGGGCAAAGTGGGGCATTTTGATTAATTGATTGACCACGGTGAGGATGATGATGTATCCGTCAGACACAGGGAGCTGCTGCACTATAAAATCCAGGGTGATGGCTGCCCAGGGTTTTTCTGAGGACTTGGCAGGTATTAGAGCTCCAAGGGGACTTGTGGATGGCCACTTGGTCCGACTGCATACTTCCATTGCTCACATCCTAGGCCATCAGAAGTGGCTAATTAGGTAAAAAATCTTGAGGTGGCTGAAGTGGCTTAGTGGGAAGTCCTGACTGAGTCTCAGGACCTCAAGTCGGGGGTAGCCTGGTGGAATGTACAGGTGACCCTTGACAACAGAGGAAATCATCCCATATTTGATGTTGCCTTGCTTCCTACCTCAAGTTCCTTGGGAGAGTGTTCCTACCCTGTTGCTGAGTAGATCAAAGACAGGAAGTATTGGGAAATGGTGGCATCCAGGAAATTGCAGGGTTTGAGGATGTGTGGTGGCTCTGTGCTTGAGGGGAGTTGGCTGGTAAGATACTCCCCTTTTCAGGACAAGGCGTCAGCAGCCTTGTTCTGGGCTCCAGGGTGACTGGTGATGGTGACAGTAAAACAGGTGAAGAACAGGGCCCAGCAGAGATGTCTTTGCTTTAGCACCTTAGACTTAGATGTACTGGTCTAGGACATCATGGGATACTTGATAAACTGGAAAGTGGCAGGGGCATTTGTGAGACCGAATGGCATTGCCAAGTATTCATAATGACCATATCAGGTTTGAAAAAAGCTGTCTTCAATTCATCCCTGCTCTGATCCTTACCAGGTTGATAGCTCCACACAGGCTGAGCTTAGTGAATATATCAGCTGACCGCACATGGTCCAATAACTCCAGGATGAGTGTGAGGGGCTACCAGTTTCTGATGATTATTTGATTGAGGGCCCAATAATCCATGATAAATCCTGGATTCCATCTTTCCTTTTGATAAAAGGAAGAGGGGCCCTGGTAGGAGATGTTGATGGCCAAATAAGCCCCTTTCCAGATCCTTCTGGAGATAGGAACACAGGGTGACCAGTTCTGGTTCTGACATTACATAGATGTAGTATAGGGTATTTTGGCCTCAGGCTGTAGCTCAATCAGACAGTTATAGTCCTGGTGGGATGGTAAGATGTCTGCAACTCTTCTCAAAGTTGCTGTACTTAGCAAGAAGAGCAGGAGTTGATCGTGGTGATGGTAGCACCTGGCCTACAGCCAGAGTCCAGAGATTTCCTGGCAGTGGCCCAGTCTCTGGCCAGGATCCATTAGGCAATGTACATAGGCAGACTTGAAGGCAGAATTCAGAGCAGAAACTGATTTTGCGTTCCTACCGCAGACATGCAGGTCATAGATTGCCAGCCACGAGACACCAATGATTATGGGGAAGTGCGGTGAATGGATTGCATGAAACTTTACAATTCTTCGGTGATTCTGGATAACAACTTACAAAGGCACAGTCTCCTATGTCATTGGGTCCAAGGACACGAGCGAGTCATCTACAGTCTCTGAGATCAGGGGTTTGGATTTGGCTGCACTGCGATACCCAAGGCATGTGTGGCATTGGTCTCCATGAAGTTGTTCACTGCCCTGGTGTTTATGAGTACCCGTTCTGGGGGAAACTCATTGAGGCAAACCTGGGTTGTGGAAGCAAACCTGAACTTGGAGGTGTAACGAGGACTCGCCATTCCTTCAGCATGCTTCAGTAAGGGGATGAATGGCTCATGGCCCACCCAGACTGGCTCCCTTTGCCATGTCTGGGCTCAGTCATTTCACAAATTTTGCTGGACTGGGGCCCATGATGGGCAGCCAAAAAGTGCATGACAAGGTTCCCCACAGTGGTTGCAACAGCATTCTCTTTCCTTGGAGTCATATGGATGTGGGCTGCATTGAGTTGAATGGACACTGGGCTGGGGACTGTTACCAAGGAGTATTAGCAGGGATGTGGCACAAACCCCTTCCTTTCTTTGCATCGCTCAAGCAGTTTGTCACTGAGTACAGCAAGGTCAGCAAAGGCATCCAAGTGGGTCAGGGTTCCCACGTAAGCTAGTACGTCTTTGACTTCCTTGTATAATCCCCATTGAAACTGGTAGAACTGGGCCACCTTGTTTTACCTGGTGTCAGAGATGATTCATCTTAGGTGGGTGACATAGGAGGTGACCAACCTCTGCTACTGTTGGAGTTTTTGCAGGGTTGCCCTGGCTGAGCAAGTGCAGTGGAGGTCACTGAAAATGCCAAAAAAAAAAAAAAAAAGCTGAAGGAAGGTAGAATTGTAGAATCATAGAGCCATAGAAGATTAGGGTTGGATGAGACCTCAGGAGGTCATCTAGTCCAACAAAGCAGGACTAACTCCAACTAAATCATCCCAGCCAGAGCTTTGTCAAGCTGGGCCGTAAACACTTCTGAAGAAGGAGATTCTACCATCTCCCTAGATAACCCATTCCAGTGCTTCACCACCTTCCTAGTTAAATAGTTTCTCTTAATATCCAACCTAGACACCCCCACACACTGCAACTTGAGACCATTGCTCTTTGTTCTGCCATCTGCCACCACTGAGAGCAGCCTATCTCCATCCTCTTTGGAACCCCCCTTCAAATAGTTGAAGGCTGCTATCAAATCCCCCCTCACTCTTCTCTTCTGCAGACTAAATAAGCCCAATTCCTTCAGCCTTTCCTCATAAGTCATGTGCTCCCACCCCCAATCATTTTCATTGCCCTCCACTGGACTCTCTCCAATTTGTCCACATACTTTCTGTAGTGGGGGGCCCAAAACTGGACATAATACTCCAGATGTGGCCTCACCAGTGCCGAATAGAGGGGAATAATCACTTCCCTCAATCTGCTGGCAACGCTCCTACTAATACAGCCCAAAGTGCCATTAGCCTTCTTGGCAACATATCCAGCTTCTCATCCACTGTAATCCCCAGATCTTTTTCTGCAGAACTGCCACTTTGCCAGTCGGTCCCCAGCCTGTAGCAGTGCATGGGATTCTTCCGTCCTAAATGCAGGACTAAGCACTTGTCCTTGTTGAACCTCATCAGATTTCTTTTAGCCCCATCCTCCAATTTGTCTAGGTCTCTCTGGACCCTATCCCTACCCTCCAGTGTATCTACCTCTCCCCCCCAGCTTAGTGTCATCTGCAAACGTTCTGAGGGTTCAATCCATCCTATCATCCAGATCATTAATGAAGATGTTGAACAAAACCGGCCCCAGGACAGACCCCTGGGTCACTCCACTTGATACTGGCTGCCAACTAGGTGTTTCAGTTCATCAGCACTGGGCTTCCTTGTTCTAGCAGGGATGTGGCCCAGTCTAACAGCTCTTCTGTTAGGAGGCTAATTACAAATCCTACCCTAGTTTGATCAATGGGATAGGACATGGAGCAGTGGAGGAACTGCAAATAACATTGATTAAGAATCCCCCTGAATTGTTGGTCTCTGCTAAAGTGTTCATGGAGGTGAACTGTCAGCCCCATATTTGGGGAGGCGGGGGTCTGGCATGGCACGACACTTGTCCAGAGTACAATATTCTCACCTTGGAGCCAGGTGGTCTGCTCCGTCAGAGACTGGTTCTTGGCGGCATACTGTGCCAGTTGAGTCCACTGTGCAGTGTTTTTGTCATGTATCTGAGTAATCTGCATCGGCAGGGTCTGGTTCTCAATGTTGGGAGTTCCTCCTGGGGATGATCAACTCATTCAGGCATTTCTGGTGCCCTTTGAGATATGCCAGGTAGGGGATGACCTTATGCCTTCATGTTCCCACAGGACTGGCCATCAGCTTGGATTAGGAATGGTCCAGGTAAGTTGTCAGGGTCCTGGGGTGGGACTCAAGTGACTTGAGGTCAGACTTAGAGGCTAGTTCAGTACCAGAGGTAAGAACCTGTGCCAGGGTTCTGGGTCCAGAATGAGGGTCAGAATCCAAGTCAGAGCCAAAGTTGATGTTGGGACTTTGGAGGCAGAGAAGCAGTATTAGTTATGGTAGCTTGCTGGGGATCCATGTTGATACCTGGACACTTCCTTCTACACCCTGTGGCCTTATACAGTGTCAAGGGACCAACTGGAGCCTCCAGTGGCTGCCAATCAGGTGTTTTGGACAGGACTTCCCATAGTGTACGTGTGCTGCAGTTTCCAGGTCGCAGGGAGTGGCTGGGTTACTGCTGCGGCCAAGTGGCAGTCTGGAGGTGTCTGTTGCCTGGTCACTCTGCTGACCTGAGTTTGTGTCCTGCCCACCCTTACAACATGAGATTTTTAGTCCAGTAGCAAGGATTGTTAAAAAAAATTATCTGAGGGTAGTACAATCTGACTGGAAAATAGCTAACGTCATATCTATAATTAGGAAAGGGAACAAAAGTGATCTAGGCAATTTCAGACATGTAAGTCCGACCTCAGTAGTATGCAAGGCTTTAGAACAAATTGGGAAGGAAAGAATAATTAAATGCATAGAGGTAAATGTTAAAGGGGGTGTAATGCAACATAGGATTACCAATGGTAGATCATGCCATATTAACCTGATTTCCTTCTTTGGAAAAATAACTGATTTTTTAGATAAGGGAAATCTAGTGCACTTGGACTTCAGTAAAGCATTTGACACAATGACACATGGAGAAGTATTAGTTATATGAGCGAAGATGGGGATCAGTACACAAACTGTAAGGCAGATGAGGAAATCTCTAAGGTAGAGAAGGCATCTGATTGTGCTGAAAGGTGAATTATTAGACTAGAGAGTGTTGCTAGTGGAGTTCATCAAGGATCTGTCTTGGGACTAACCTTATTGATTATTTCTATTAATGATCTTGGCACAAAGAGTAGGAGTGCACTAATGAAATTTGCTGATGATACAAAGTTGGGAGGCATTGTCAATACAGAGGAGGATCGGAACATCACACAGGAAGATCAGGATGACTTTGAAGGCTGGAGTAACAGAAATAGGATGAAGTTCAATAGTACAAAGTGAAGGTCAGACACTCTGGGTCTAATAATAAGAATTTCTGCTAAAAGTTGAGGGCCCGTCAGTTGGAAGCGAGAGAGAAGGAGAGAGACCTGGGCTTATGGGTCAATCACAGGATGACTATGAGCCACCAACGTGATGTGGCTGTGAAAAAGGCAAATGTGATCCTAGGATGCATCAGGTATGGCATTTCTAAGAGAGATAGATAAGTATTAATGCCATTGTACAAGGCTCTGGTGAGACCTCATTTGGAATACTGTGTATAATTCTGGTCACCCATATTCAAGAAAGATTAATTTAAACAGGTGCAGAGAAGAGGTATAGGATGATCAGGAGAATGGAGGGCCTCTCTTAAGAGAAGCAACAGAGAGTCTTGTGGCACCTTTAAGACTAACAGATGTATTGGAGCATAAGCTTTCGTGGGTGAATACGCATGTGTCTAACGAAGTGGGTATTCACCCACGAAAGCTTATGCTCCAATACATCTGTTAGTCTTAAAGGTGCCACAGGACTCTCTGTTGCTTTTTACAGATCCAGACTAACACGGCTACCCCTCTGTCTCTTAAGAGAGGAGACTGGAAGAGATTGGCTTGTTTAGTCTAGCATAAAGAAGGCTTACAGGGGATATGATTGCTTTCTATTAATGCACTAGGGATGTGTGATGGGATATTCAAACTCCCACTGGGCCTGAAGTTGTTAAAGGGCAATACTGAGCCAAGGTAACCCTGCCCCTCCAGATCTGCCACACGTGCTGCCTGGAGGAGTTCAAAAGCCCAGGCAAAGGATGGTGGACAGGCTGCATAAGAGAGGAATCCTCCTGGAAGCCAGACAGAAGACTGGTCCTGATAAAGGACCACAGAGCGGATAAGAGAGAGCTGGGCAAACTTACAAGTGCAATTGTATGACAGAGTTGCGTGTGATGGTAGGTGGTGGAGGTCAACAAACGGGGCTCATTTCCAGTTTCTGTCTTCTGTCCCTAAAAGCTCATGCTTTGGGGGTTTCAGACAACCACTTGCAGGGGTCAGGAAGGGATTTCTCCTCACCCCCCGCCAGTGTATTCTGGGTTGTTTTGTTTTTTTCTCCTTCTCTGATGGCCTGGCTTGAGATGAGACTGGATGGGGAAGGCCAGGGCTCTGAGGTGACACTGAGAATTCTTTCTCTCACATGCTTGGCTGGTTGGTTCTTGCTCACATGCTCAGGTTCTTACCGGTTTCCATATGTGGGGCCGGGAAGGAATATTTTCTCAGATAAGATTGGCAGTGATCTTGGGGTTTTCTTGCCTTCCTCTGCAGCACATGGGTGCACGTCACTTGCCAGGATTAGCTGGGTATATCTCACTCAATCATTTCCCTGCCAGTGCAGGAAACTCCAGCACTAGTAAACCTCAGTCCTTCCTAGTCTCTACTTATGACACACAATAGTTTAGTCGCCTGTGGGCTGAAATACTTTTGGTCTGATTTAAGTTGCAGAGTTTAATGGGTGGGTGCTGGGTGGTGTTGGTGGCCTGTGATATACAGGAGGTTAGATTGGTGGTCCCTTCTGGCCTTACACGCTATGACTTTAAAGTCATTATAATCTATTGGGTTCATTACCTCCCAGGTCAGGATTGTGAATGGCTGGCATCAATGAGGACAGTCACAAAAAGTAGATTTTTGACCAAATGGTCACAACTTTATTGTAGCAATAAATACCTGAAGGCTTCCTCACTTGGCATCAATGAAGAGAGGGGAAGCAAAAATCACCTAAACTCATCACCATGTTTATATGAACAACAAGAATATCTAGAGTTAATGCTAACAGAGGAGTGGAAGCTGTTAATTAAGGAAACTCAGGTAGACTGCTGTAAATGTAACCCAGTGGAATGACTCTGCACACACTTAACATTTGTCTAAATTACCACGGTCTCTTTCTCGAGAAAACTCCTCCTGTGTGGGGTTAGCCTGGGCCCCTGAATTTGGACTCTACACTGTTTCAAAAACAACCATTCCTATACCCCTTCCTTTGAGTGCCAAACACAAGAGGAGGGAGAACCAGAGTTGGAGTTAACTCCATGTTTACCAGGGAGTAGGCCCTGCAGCTTGTCACAGTATGTAAGTATGGCTGTTTGTGCATGTGTATCTGTAGTCTAATTTCCAGTTTAGTAGAGAAAGTCTGAATGGTTAGGAATACAAGACTAGCCAAGCAACAAAAACTATACTAACACTTTAATTTTTACAAAAGGTACTCTACGTTGGAGTTTCTAAATTCTGCAGAACACATGGAGACTTTTCCTACTGCCACTGATGTTAATGACTAAACTTCCATTGACATAAACAGGGCAGGATTGGTCCCAGTTCCCACATAAAAAGCCACATTTTCTCAGTAAAAATATCCCTTGGGGCTTGGTCATCTGGCAAGTAATTTTGACTTTAATCTGCAAAGTTAAACCCTTTCCTCTCTCTCAGGCATAGCACACAAAATTACTGGGGAAATGATTGTATTGTAAATTACATCAACTACTTTTTTTTTTATTCCCACAGGCACAACAGCTAACAGATCTGGAGCAAAAGCTAGCAATTGCAAAAGATAAGCTGGAAAAAGCCGCCCTTGACAAAGTAAGAATTTATCTGGGTGCTATAAACGTGTTTAGCTCTATTAGCTATGGACACTTCAGTGTAACTTGACAAAGAAATACAAAATAGGCATCAGTTCTGCAAAGACTTAAACATGCACTTAATGTACTAGGAATACTCCCACTGAAGTCAATGGAACTAATCAGTGCATAAAATTTAAACTCAAATGTAGGGTTTTCAAGATTGGGATCAATAAGATTAAAAGTAAACTGTCTGAGAAACTCATATCAAGCCGAATTCTAAGGTTACCTTGCAACAAAGAGATGTTGATACTTGTTCAACTTTTGGGCTAGATTTTAGCATTTAGCCACAGTCCCTAGCATGATGTAGTTCAGATGTATATAACCCCATGGGAATGATTGAGCCACAGTCCATCTCTCACCTCCTGGCAGTGTAGAGGAAATGTGCAATCTCAAGGGATAGCTTAGCTTGTACGGCATTCTTCCCTCAGGGCACCCAGCTAGCTCTGCAGGCCAGTTATTGGTTGCGGAGTATTGCACAATGGATTTGCCTCCCCCAGCTGCTTTTGGGGTGTGTGGAGGAACAGTCGTTGATCTCCCACAAGTGTGGAACTGTGAGTGTCCCTGGACTTTCAGTGAGGTGGGATTGAAGGGTCTCTGAACCCTTCCCAAACTCCATTTGCATGCTCACAAAGGTCAGGTACAGTCTTACACTTTGTGAGTAATAGACCTAGTTAGAACTAGTCAAATTTTTGCAACTGAACGTTTTTCCATTGAAAAATGCTGAGTCAACAAAATTGAGATGTTCTATTGGACATTAGAATACAGTTAGAATTCTAATTGAGCAAACCAAGCACCAATTAGCTAAATTGTTAGAATAAAAATTACAAATGACTGGATGCTCACTAAGCAAATCAAGAACCAATTACCTATATATAATATACCGGTAGTATATAATGTATAAAAGTTGAGTTGATCAAGGCGAAACAAAATGTTGTTACCTTATTCAAATGAAACAATTTTGACCTTATTGTAAGAAAACATTTCAGTAACATCAAAATGAAATGTCACTTACTTTTTTTTTTTCCCAAAATAAAATTTTGATTTATTGTTCCAATTCAGAACAAAAATAAATTTCGGAATTTCCTGTGGAACAGGAATTTGGGGGTTTGATCAGCTCTAATTTTCACCAGTTGCTCTTCTTGTTTTGATATGGTAACTAATGTGATGACCACTCTGCATTCTCTCTCAAAGCATTAAGCTAAGCTCTTATACTGTGGGGGAGAGGGGGAGCAGGGTTGGGAGGTAGAAGATGGAGAGAAATGGAGTCGAAGAAATAGAAAAAATAGATACTACTACTATACAATACTAAGCATAATTCTAAAGTATTTTTATTAAATGTGCTTTATTTGAAAATCTTTGGGTTTCTATGATTTGAACTTGTTATTCTCCTTCCACTGAGCTAGAAGGCTTTTGTCTTCATCAAATTAATGCCTTAATATACTGACCTCACAATGTCAGCACACACAGTGTCTGGAGTATAGGAAAGATGATAGAAGAATGTACAGTTTGGGAAATATAACTACTTTTGGAAATGGATTGCATTGTATAGCTGTTATATAGCATATTTTGAACCACAGTCAGATACTTCAAATGTCAGCCAACACCTCAAATTGGATCCAGATTCTTGGCTCCAATTATATTCCCTTGTGCCACTCTGATGGTATAAAGGAAGCTTAAAACTCACCTAGTTGGCCAAAGGGTGATTCCCTGCCTATGCTTTATGTAACTGCCCCTCAGAAACCCAGTGTAGGAGATATATTTTGTAGAAGGGGAAAGGCTGGAGTGTGTTTAGAGCCATCACAGTCAACTATAAGAGGAGTCCTGAGGCTTTTCAGATTTATGAGTTGGCCTCCAGCAGCCCTGGGGATCAGGTGAGTACAAAAATCATATAAAGCAATTCTCTTTCTTTCCTCTCGCCCACCCCATGTCAGGCCTTGCACTGTGAAAAGCTCAACCAGACTCAAAGATCAGGCCTTTACTCTTTAATGAGCCCTTAAACTCAGGCAAAATGCTTTCCTATTGGATGATTTTTATTTACTTACTCTGGCAAGCCTACACAATCACTGCATTGAGTTATAGATGTTTTCCCCACAGTAAGGAAACAGAAAAACTATTCTGTTTTGTCTTTTTTTTTTTTTTTTTTGCTTTTAAGCTTCGGTCCATCTCTTGTTTCTGTGATTATCCTCTTTCTGATATGAATAGGGCTTTTGCAATAATGCTTCATCACGCCCTTGGGAGTTTTCATACTGGTGTTTTTTTTCTTGACTAAAACCCAAGTTGTGCTCTCCTGGGTACCAAACAGGTCCATTTATGTGATTTATCTCTAGGTTCTAATTTGGTGGAAGCAAGGTGGGACTGATCAGTTCTATTCTTCTCTAATAGATAACACATCATAGTTATCAGGATTTTAAAAAATGGGGAAAAAAATCTCAGAATGTTTGTTATTGGTTACTTGGCTTAGCAGTGCTAAAGGCATGCCGAATTGCACTAGATATAAGCAGCTAAATTACTTCAGATACACCTGTAATGTAATGTGGCCCTTTCTCTCTATTTTACATGTTACTGTATGTTTGGAACTATCTATCTATGGCAAGGTCTACACTACGGGGGTGGGGGGTCGACCTAAGATATGCAACTTCAGCTACGCGAATATCTTAGGTCGACTTACCTGGCAGTGAGGACAGCGGCAGTTCTGGAGTCAACGGCAGAGCGATCGGGGATCGATTTTATTGCGTCTACACTAGATAAATCGATCCCCGATAGATCGATCGCTACCCGCCGATCCGGCGGGTAGTGAAGACGTGCCCTAAGGTACTTATCTGGCCCCATTATCATAGAATCTGAGCACCTCATAATCTTTAGTGTATTTATCCTCACAACACTCCTGTGAGGAAGGGAAGTTCTATTAACCCCATTTTACATGGAGGGAACTGAGGCACTGAGAGGCTAAGTGACTTGCCTGAGTTCACACAAGGAAGCCTTTGGGAGAGCAGGGAACTGAACCTAGAACTCCCAAGTCCCAGGCTAGAGCCCTAACCGTTGGGAAATCCTTCCTCTCTATGCTTACAGCACATCAGTTGGACATCACATTAGTCCATAAGAGAGTGGTCTGCATCCCTTTCTATAAGACTGTTATACAACTCCTTTGCAGTATCGTGCCACTCATCCAAGATACTCAGTATTTCTATCCAAATGGGATATTTAACTTTCTTTATTAAAAAGATCACTCAGGATCCAAGAACTGTGAATGGCAAAATGAGCTGCTGTTCTCACAATATGTAGGAGGCACTCCCTATAATTATACCATAACTCCCAGTATAATTATAGGAAGTGCCTCCTAAATATTTTGAGAACAACAACCCATTTTACTATTCACAATTCCTGGATCCTGAGTGTTTTTTGTTTTGATCGGGACCATGGTAATTTTAAAATTTCCCAACCCAAACAAAACTATGGATATATTATTAACTATGTGAAAGCATAATTGCATATGAGAGAGAGAATCTTTCTGTCACAATAAATACACTCGTGCAGAAATACTGAGGATCCTGAATGAGTGACACAATACTAGATACCCACATGTATGTATGTGTTTGTATGAAACACACAAATGAACATCATCTGTTTCTCTCCAGCAAACCTAAAAACAAAGGCTGTTACAGACCTGACGTTTGGTAGATTACATCTTAGTTCCTTTTAATATAAGTGGTCTTTACCAGGATGTCATATTGAAGTGCAATTTTAAAGTTGTATGAGAATGGAAGGGAGTTTACTGTGACTTTCCCAGTCTGTTTGATGTGCAGTGTACATACTGTAATCCACGGGGCAATTATGTAAAGGGTGAGTTAAATTGCTTTAATTTCCTGTTTTAATAAGAAAGATTCCTACATCTGTTGCCAAGTGTTTGGTTCAGAGCAGAAAGAAAACAAGCTACATTGTTCACTATAGCCTATCTTTAAAAGCTGATGACTTCTCATTTTCCCCAGGAGTCACAGCTGAAAGCTCTGAAGGAGACTGTACAACTCTGCCTGTCTTCCGTTCTGCACAATCAACCGCCTGGTACGAATATAATCCCTTCAAAACCAACTGAGAAGCTGACATCCCAAGTTACAAATGACTCAAAAGTTCCATTTCAAGTGACAAACACCAAGGTACAATTTCCCCCCTATTTATTTTTTTAAAATCAGCTTTGAGAGTTTGTCCTGTAAGACCATCAAAGTGGAACTAAGGAGGATTTTAAATTCATTGAAAGATCAGGATGAATTTGAAGATAATTCTAAGCCTATTTCTGATGTCACTAATGTTACTTTTAAAAGTTGGAAAACAGCTACTTTTCTTGCCGGTGAACAAAATTCTGTCTCTGCTGTTAAATGGAACCTGTTTTCTAGGAAGGTGGGCTTGTGAATACAATAATTGATTACATTAATTCATATTGGTTTTATAATTAATTGCCAGGCACTGAAAATTGTGTTTGATGTTCTACAGGCCTAAATGACAAGGAAATTTCTGCCCACCATGTCTTCCAATATAGATGATAGACTTAGAAACACAAGATGCAGTGGGAGGCCCAAAGGAAGGGAATCTCTCTTTATTTGTTTTTCTCAGTTTGCTGATTGATTACATTTGGGGGCCATGCAGAAGAGGTGGCTCTTTCTGAGTGATCCCAATGAAAGCACACTGGGCTTGGGAGAATGTGCGAAGCATATAGGTGCTGCATGGAAGAAGGCATGAATGGAAGAAAAAATGAGACAATTAGATCTAGTGGGCTTGAGCTTGGATTTAGAGCTGGAAAAACATGGGTTCAAACCCTGTCTTTGATATTGATTCTACTCCAGTGCCTGTGTTTTCTGCAGGATCCAATCTGGTATGTGTACTCTCAAGCAACCTATGAGCACACCTATCAGATCTGGTTAGCAGGAAAGATAAGTGGGAAATATCTAATTTGAGGGTCTTGTCAGGGTATGGGTCTCAATTAGGCACTTGGCTCCAGGATTTAGGCAGCTGCTTACATGTCCAACAGTAGAAATGCAGGCACCTAGCAGACTTTGTTGGTGGAAACTTAGGTGCCTAGGGAATTTAGGTATCTACAGAGTTAGGCAGCAGCTGTGTGTGTGTATGGGTAGGTGAATATCTAAATTTTAGACTTAGCAGTTAGGCATCCAAATCCCTTTGTGGATCTAGCCCCTAATCTTTGCAGAGTGTAAGGATTTTACTATGATCAATAATAACAGTGAACAACAATTATCTTAATTTATATTTATAGTCATATTTTGCCCTCATATCCAATTGTGTAAATCTAGGAAAAACTATTGGTTTCAATAGAATTATTTGAGATTTACAAAGAAATAACTGAGATTACATATAGTGTGCCCCTTTCATTCCAAAGGATCACAAAATACTTTCCTAAACTGCATATAGGAATCACTTCACCCATTGTAAAATGTAGCCATCTGTAAGGTGGGACATGGCAGCTGTATACGTGCATAATCAGGTCAGAATTTTAAACCAGGAATTAGTGAATCTTTGTGTCCAATTAAAACTGTAGAGTTATTTCAGTAGGTGGAATATAATTATCCAATTAGGAATTTGATGACAACATGGAGTCTCACATAGCTATTCATGCAAAAAGTGCTATGGAATCCTTAACGAGCATGCGTGGTCAGAACTTTCTCATGCAAAAGAACAGCATCTCCAGGAACAAACATTGTGCCTTTTAATAACACCATAGGGGATTACTGTTTCAGTGCTAATTTAGAAGAAAGAAAACCCCGTACTCTGCTTCTTGCAATATCCTGGGATTTTCTTGGAGGTCATACAGACCAAGCTGCACCGTGCTTAATTTGTGAGATCTTAGGAGAACCCCTTCCTGAAATCCTATGTCTGCAAGATTCTTTGTTTTTACTGTACCAGTAGAAGTTTTATATATCTGCTTTGCTTCACCAATTGCTGTTCTGCCATCATGCAAGAACAATAATGCTTAATAATAAGGGTCAAAAGGCCACTGTGCATCTGGCTAATTTAGGTGTAGTGTCATATACTACAGACTGATGCTGTCCAGCTCTCATTGGCTTTACAGACGTGACTGCAGTACAGATTTTGAGGGAGTGGAAATAAAAGCAGTGTAAAATGGAGTGAAGTTTTTTAAGTTCTGGAAAAAAAACCACATATATCTGATTTTCTCTGTATTCTTGTAAAATGTTGTATTTGTTGCCTATTGCTATATATAAAACTTTGTCAGTATTTCCATGGTAATACTGTCAACAAACCTGAACAGATAGGCTTCTGTACATCCGTCCACAGGCGTATGTTTGACTAAGAAAAGCAATATTGCCTCTTCCTTAGTCATTGTTCACATTTCTCTGTGCTTGGCACATGCTGTGAAAATGTCTGGGAAAATAATGGGTCTCAGTCCTGCTGTTCCACCCATTGACAAGCCATTATTATAAATCTGTGCATTATCTGTGATTATAAAATCACTGAAATCTGCTACTGTGAAATAGGTTGTCAAAGAATCATAGCCTGGGCCAGAATTATACTCTCTGTACCTGAATTATATTATGGAAGACTTTTCATAATGTCATCCATTGTTATGTATGTAGTCCTTGACTTTGTCTTCCTATTACAAGCTAACTAGCCCAAGCTATACATGTGTGCGTTTTTCCTTTCCTTCATGCTCTCGCACACATTTTCACACTGTAAGCTATTTAATTGTGTGTGTGTGTGTGTGTGTGTGTGTACATTTTTTTAATATAAAGATAGGGACCCTCAGTGGAAAAATGTTCATGAATCCTGTCACTTTTGATAAGTGTCAGCTTAACCTTCAGGGAAAAATGTGACTCTTTGCCTGGTAAATACCTTAACTTCAAAGGATTACTCATCCAGCTTGAAAAATTGCTTTTTAAAAATGTCAAATTTACATACCACTTACAAATTAAAATTTATATTGTGTGGTCTGTACCACTCAGGGACCATAGTCACTGGAATTGGTGTTAGTTCCTGTTAGAGGCATGAATGTGTAGATTGTACACTTGTATCAATGGCTGACCGTTACAAAATTATAGGGTGGTTTTGGCACCTCACCTCCTAGTGTTTTGAGAATCAAGTTATCACAGGCAAAAAGCGAGGGAAGGAGGAGGATGTAGCAAGAAGATTGCTTCTCTTGCCACTAGCCAACAGGAAGAATTGGATATCTTAATTGTTATCCACAGTTTTGGTCTGTGTGGAGGTTATTGATATAAGAACATTTATCTTAATAAAAATTAAAAGCTGTGGAGTTGGATAGCTCAGAAGCTTGGAGTATTGGTCAGTAAAGAAATTCTCACATTTAGGTCATGGAAATGATTCAAATCCAGTGATTGAAAACATTACAATGTGAACTCCATTTGGTGTCATATGTTAAATGAGTTGGTGATCTTGAATCCAGTTTTTAATGGACAAGACAGAGTTCATATACCAGAAATTACCCTACCCTACCAGTAATTCACATCCTTATTGTCACTCTGAGAGGATAAAAATTAAATAGTCATGTGTGGACTTTTCTTCCCACTTACTGAATTGGACACTCAAAATAAGAGTGGGAGATAAGTAGGCAGCACGGTGTGTAGAAGCTTGCACTGCCATTTCTGCCTCTTACTTCTTCCTGGGATAACAAGAGGGCAGGAATATCGATCCAGCATTTCTATCGCCAGGGCTGCTATTGCCATATTTCCTCCAGCTCTAAAATTCATTTACTTAAAACCCAGCACCAAAAAAGTAACAGATAAAATTGGGAGAACAAGAAGAAACACAGGTTGATTGCATTTATTTTTCTTCATAAAGGACAACTGGAAGAAACCACATTGTCTTCCCTAAATCAATATATTTTCTGATCAAAGAGGCTTCTACTGTAAATAACACTTCCAGTACTAATGTATGTAAGTGGTCAGGGCATGTATGTAAATAAACAACCTAAGGAACAGTCCGTGGGTGCAAGACAGCCTCATCTAGAGATCCTGTCACTAAGCCTGAGCTGTGAGAGTTCTCAAATTCTGGAACAGAGCTCTGCTGTCCTACAGCAATTCTTAACTGATGTATGGTCTCTAAGGGGCCATAGCTAGCTGTCATGGTATCCCCTACAACATCCAAGACCTGCTTAAATCAAAAAGCAAAGAAAGTCTGTACCTCCAGGGCCAGAGTCATGGAGGAGACATCTGCGAGATGTACCCCCAAATTGATATTTCAAGGAATAAGATATGTATCAGCTGACTAGCTGGTGCCGTGGTGTCTTTTCCCAAATGTACTGCCTGGCAAAGAAAGTCCTTCTGCCCTGGTGGATGTCCTGTGATCTGAGGACTTGCAACAAATTAGGGATTTGAAATCCCTGAGAGTTTCATGCCTAGAGGAGCAAACACTAACCCTTCCAACGCTACAGGACAACTTGGAGAAAACACCACACAGGGATACTAAGTTTCCTAGCCTCAATTTAGGAAAATCCAGATTGGGCTAGTATGTGGCTCATTTTTCTCTAGTAACATACACTATTACCAACACTGGTAGTATTATCACTGCTGTAGTTTCCCCTTTCGGCCACTAGAGAAGTTCTGGTTTCTGCCTGCAGTACTGGAATTGAGAGTTGGGCAGCTGTGGCACTCAGATGGGAATGCATAGGCCTGGGGGAGTGGAGGCAATGGGCACCAGCCAGGGAACAGGGGGATCCTGAGAATGATGAGAAGGAGTTGGGGACCACGTGCACAGAGCAGATGGGTCCTGCATTTACTGTGTGCATTTCTGTTATGCATTTAAAGTTGAATTTTCTACCTGTAATTGTCACAGGCTCATTGAGCGTAGGCAGGGGGGTTAAAAAACTAGAAGACAAATCAAAAAACATAGTTTGGCTAAAAATCATATCTATTTTTAAGAGTAATCTTTTGATTTTGGAGGTTCTGATTCATGAAGTTTGAACTCTTACAGTTGGCAACACCACATCTATTGCTTCTCGAAGGCAGCATAAGCAGTTTTTTAGGCTCTGTCTTGTCCTTTTTTCCCCAAGGAGATTAGGTGGGACCATGTCTGTGTCAGTAAAAATACCAAGGAGAATATGACTGAGTCATATTTTGTAATAATTTGCAAGATCTTCCCAACACAGCAGTTATTTCCAGCATCCTACTACAGGTTCTTTAAGCAAATACAGTAATGTATCATTTCAACTATATCCCCTTGCGGAAGGTCAAGAAAAAATCCAAAATCAGAACAAGTTTTTAAAATCATTTGTTTGCTAAAATTAGAACCAAGGCTGCTCTCATCATTTATCATAATATCCCAATTTAAATGCGGGTTTTGACCTTTTTTGCACAAGGCAGTCACACGTTCTTCTATGAAGAACATATAAAACAATACAAATTTAATTATGGGATTATTTTTATCCTAATAAGAGAGAGTACTGATATAATGAAAACTTTTCTAATGTGTATAATTTTTTTCTCAGGGTGACCTCGGTTTCCGTAACATGTTGGAAAACCTCATTTTTGAAAATTATTTTTCTTAGCAACAGCTTGAAATATATTGCCTGTGACATTATGGCATTGAGCCCCCACACATTTCTTGTTTGTAATAGTCCCGCCACTTAGACTAAATGATGTGTGTCATTCAGCAGGTAACATTCTTTTGAAACATAGATTTCAACAACAAGGGACATACCAGGCTACTTTTAGTTCATTTGCTTTTAACAAAGGGCTTTTGAAAGAATCTGACAGTTCAGTACACAAAATGCGACTGTCTTTATCCCAGATGGATACCATGAGCCACCCATTTCTTCTCCAGACTCTGTCCATGACTGAATTCTTTCCCAGTTTTTCCTTTTGCCTCACTAACTGCTTCTTCATTATTGCTGTCTGTGAATCATCCACCCCATCTCTGTAGGTGTTTCCCTTGGCCAAGTTCTCTTTTTTTTTTTTTTTTTCCCTCTCTGTGCTCACCCCCCAGGATGACCTCATCCATGCTTTTTGTCTCTCATCCCACCTGCTGATTGCTGCAGACCTCCTTTCCCCCCAAGCTTACATCTTCCTCTGGATCTCCTGTTCCTCCTTCAAACTTAACAAATCTGAATATATAATTTTCCTTCCTCTACAGTTGCCCTGTCCCTCTAGTGTGTCTGACTCTCACCATTCCCCCTTTTAGTCTACCCAGCATGTTGCAATTATATTATTGTTGTTGTTTAAATATTTTTATTGTGGTGGCACTTAGAGGCCCCAGTCAGTGATCAGGGCCCCCATTGGTCTAGGAACTGTGCACATACATAATGAAGACAGTCCCTGCCCAAAGGAACTTACAGTCTAATCAACTTTCTTTCACCCTTCTTTGACCATGTCCAACACCTCTTCCCCACCCACTCCCACCACAGCCGAAATCACTTCCTTGTAATGGCTCCCCACTTCTGTGTGTATCACATTTGAACTCCCTACCTTCACTTTCAAGGTACTGCATAGCTCTGCTACTGCCTACATCTTAGCTCTGTGCTCCATTTACTTTCACACTATGTCCTTTGTCCTGATCTGCCAGTCACGTGTTTACCATTTATTTTAGTAATGCCACCAGTGGTTAAATCCAGAGGTAGCGTCTTCTCATTTCTACAAAGCACCAGGAAAACTGATGGCACTATATAAATATTTAATAATAATCTCTCATTTAAAGTCCAGTCCTGAAGTCCTTACTCAGGCAAGACTCCCCGGTGTTTCACTGCTAGTTTTGCCTGTATAAAGATTTCAGGATTGGGAGCATAAATACTTTTAACCTGGAGACTAAAAACTCCATCTTCCTGTCCTTTTTTTCTACACTTCATTCACAGTATGTTTCTGCACTAACCCAAGGCAAAATTAAGACCCCAGATTCAGGCTCCTTTGGTTTGGCTCCATCAATGATTTCTACCTAAAAGGACAAGTTTTGCTCTCAGAGGCGCATGTGCAACTTCCCTGCATTACTTGGAGTGGTATCTCCGAGTAACTCAAGAATAAGATTTGACCTAAAGTAGGTTGAAAAATCCTCTACTACTCCTACAGAAGGAGTTCAAGAATTAATGTGATTGTTTCAGGAGAGGATAAGGGGAGGGGTCATTTAGATTTGTAACAGGTGCAGATTATGGGTGTGTTTTTCTGTGTTCTGAAGAAAGAATTCCTTTGTAAGTGTTATGGAAATGGGGACAGAAAAAAAGAGCTTCACTGCCATTTCATTTGCTCCAGCAAAGGATGATTGCTAATGTATTTATAAATACTACTGTCAAAACTTGGTGTTTTATATAAAAATCATCATCATCTCCTACTGCACATTAGCCCAGTCTGCGCTGTGGGCTTTTTTTTTTTTTTTTTTTTTTGTTTTGGAAGCTCATTGTAGCTGTTCCCATATCTTAAATCCCTTCTTTTATCTTTGTTTTCTGATGTCACTTCAATATAGACAAGCCTCTTCCATTTCCTCAGAAAGCTTCCTTTCTACAAGAGTAGCTCTTTTGCCCCAGTGATGAATTTTAAGGAAGAGTTGGTGAGCTGACCATATGTGCTAGAAAATGTTTAATATCAGCATTCATTAAACCAAAGGGTGAAGCTGTTTAGTTTTATTGCTAGTTTTAAAGGAATCTTCATTATTAGCACATTAGCTTTATAGATAAATAGTTTTTATAGCCAACTGCAGCCAGTTGAATTTGGAAGAAAAACACCTGACATCTATTTAACCAAAATCCTTAAAACACTGTAGTTTTCTTGAATATTTAATGTCATAACCTTTATAACTTCCTGTAATTCAAAAGGCAAGCTGACTCTCTGACCTCCCTTCTTCAGCTTTATGATTGACCCCATTATTCTCCTTGAATGTCATTCTTTGCCTTAATATACTATTGTGTAAAACTGTAGATAGGCGGTATTGCTATTATACAACCTAGCTGAGAACTCCACACCTGTATCCTTGTCTTCACTTGACACTCTAGAATGAGAGGTGTGGTCAGTGGAGTGAGGAGGTGACCGGGAGCCAGATATTCCCAGTCTCTTTTCCTGACTGTAATTGACTAACAGCTTTACTCTGGAGAAGTCATTTAACTGGACTGTGTCTATTACAGCAATAATGGACTTATTTCTAACCTGTATCTTATTTCACTGTATCTAGGCCCCATCACCATGCATCTAACTAATGTACTTCACAAGGATGCTGTGAGGCTATATTTATTTATTTATTGCAAAGCACTATGAGAACAACAGATGAAAAAATACTATACAAGTTTATTGTGTTTAATCTCGTATGGATCCAGATCTTTGGGTGCAGCCCAGGCTATGCTCAGCACAAGACTATGGACATGAAAAGATCACTTGAAGCAATCTTTGGCTCCTCAAAAGCAGCTGAGGTCCAAAATAGTCCACACTGTTACTTAGAGGAACTTCTTGGCTATTCTAAGTTCTGCTATCTGCCATAGCCTTCTAGAAGCTCTGGCCACATTTTCTTCCATCCCCAATATGCCTCCTGCGTCCACCATACAACCAGAGAGAAACTGAGGTCACTTTACCTATATTTCACACATTTTTTAAAATGTTACTTTGACAAACAGCATTACTTAGAATCTTTTTATAATGACTAGCCAAATGGCAACTGACATAATTGATGGACAGACTTTTTTTTATCACTTTGTGTAAAATATTAGTCATGTTCAATAGGAATGGATAGGAAAATCAATATAAGGTAAAACTTTCTGTTAAATTTTAAACCCTTACAGTTTGGATACACTGTCTTTTACAAAAATACACATACACATCCTCATATGTGTGGTCCCAGACAGACTGCCCAAAGTATTTTATTGTTCCATTTGCTGCTAAGAATAATGAAAATGCAACTAATGCAAAGCAACAGGGAATATATGTGTCTATGCATATTCTGTGGTAGTGGGCCTATTTTAAGTTTATAGTAGTGCTTTTTTCTAGCACCGTCTTATGATATTATAATATATGAACAAATATAGTTAGTGTCTTAATTATAATTTTAAATGGCTTACATAGCTGAATGTAATTGCCAAAACAATCTCAACGGAATTTTGTTACTAAGAATTCATTAATGATTTATATGAGTGTTAATGTAGTCCCCTTATATGTAACATATGTTATTAATTAACTGTTATAAGGTTTCACTTAACACATCTAAGAGGCTAACTAGGAACATTAGAGTTAGTGTTAAGTATTCCTGTCTTGAATTTGTCTAAACAAAGATATAATTTAGAAAATTTCCACTAGGAAAGGGTATTAATTGCCTCCAGTGAATCAGGCAGTTTGACCTTTAAAACACAACCACAGTCTTTACATCTTCTAATAATTTAATGGAAATGTTTTGAATCATCAGCCATTTTAAAAAAAATCCACAATGCCTTGGACATCAACAATGAAGGAATTCAATTAGCTTTTGTCTTGAATTATTTGAGAAACAATCTGCTGGCCTAACATGAAGTCCTGGCAACTCTCAAGAGCTTAATAGAACTTCATCTCTGATTTTACATTTGAAATCTAGCAAAAACTAAAAGTTATGTTTGACTTTTATGAGGAACCAATTTAAACAGTCTGACTGAAGCTAACCTCCTATGACTGGAAAAACTGGCCTCCAAAGGCTCATGAAAGACACAAAAACAAAATCCCACCACGAAACCTCATCCTGAATTAGCTGTGTGGAAATAGAAGATTTCTTGTTAAGTAATCTTCATGACCAACACAATTACAAAATTAATGAACATTTATTTTTTGTCATTACTAAATGATCTGGGATAGCTTGCCAAGCACTTAAACATACCTGGCCCTGATCCTGTAGTGACTTTATTCTGTTCACGGCCAGGAGATAAGGGCCATGGCTTTATACTCAGGGGCTCCCAGTTGATAGAACAACCCCCGAGGACTGCTGGCAGCCACAGTGCAACCTAGAAAAGGGTATAGGTTTACCTTTAGTAGTTTCTGATCCTTTTTACAATCTACAGCAAAGTCTCTTTCTGGAATCTAGTACGTGCTGCCACATGGATAAAAGACTAGAAATGGTCAATAAAAGAGACATTTTAGTTGGATTATTTTTCTATTTTTTCATTGAAAATATTATTCAATGAAAAACGTCTAGACATCTTTATATATGAGTAGAGCTTATTGGGAATTTCCAGCTAAACATCTTTTCATAGGAAAATTCTGATTTGTCAAAACTGAAATGATTCTTGGGAAAGGGTCAGTTTTGATGACTCTCCTGATTCAAAGAAATTTTGTAAGAAAAGTTTTAAACTTGTCAATATGGGATGTTTCAGCATTTTCAAAATGAAAAGTTTAGTTTTTTGGTTTGAAAGGCTTTTTGTTTGAAAAATTTAGTTAATACTAAAAACAGGCATTTTTTCTAAAAAGTCACAAATCAACACACAACATTTTAAAATTATTGGAACAAAACATTTTGATTGACTTGACCCAAAATTTATTGTAGGTTATCAATTTGGGGAAAGTTTTAAGATTTTAACTTTTCATCCTGATTCAGGTTGGGACAGAAAAATAGTTTCCCATCCAGCTCTATCTGTGATCTCATCTTCTGTGAACCATGGCTCTTCTCCCTCTGTAATTCTTTCTGCCTTGCCTTTCTGCCATTACAAATGCGATCTCTGACATATTGTAACCTACATAGTTTTGTCTGGGTAGATTGTAATTGCCTATGAAGCATTCTGTGATATTCTGTGTGACTGATGCTTTACAAACATAAAATGTGTTGTATAAATGAATGTTCATTAGCCTATGACTAATTCCTTTTTCCTGTCATGGTAGTTGCCAAGATCAAAACACTAGCTTAGCAGTAAGTTTCTCTAAATACTTCAGTTTCTTCTGAAATTTGTTTGTCAAAGAAGTATAACTGCTTATAACAGTGTGTTCATGAAGCTGCCCACATTCACTGAAAGCTAGGGAGAGTCAAATCAGCAGAACAGTGAAGCAATAGGAAGTTCTTACATCAGGGCCAAATTGTGAACCTATTTAAGTCAAAGGAAAACTCTCATTAAATTCAGTGGGTTCAGGATTTACCCCTTAGGAATTATTAAAGAAAAACTAAACCAAGATGGAAACCACCAAAAATGGGGAGCCCCACACTGTAAATTGCATTATTCTCCAAAACCAATACTTAGAACTCTCCCTGTAATATAGGGATATTCAGAGACAGAGATTTCCTAGTCCTTAAAACAGCCCTTGGTCCATCTAATTACAGCTTTAGCCATTTTAAGTGAAAAATCTACTGTAAACTTCCCTAGACAAGTCCCTCCAGCTTTTGCAGAACCTAAACCTTCATTTAAAAAAAAATTACTATAGCCCTTATGGTTTCTTGCTAAGTGTGCAGAATGACAGCTTCAAAGCTGCCACCACCAAGCAACAGGTGATGCCCAACCAGTGGAAGATTAGAGTGGGGATGATGACGTTGCTGAGTGGAGAGAATGCCTTACAATGATTTGTGGGTCAGGCTGGGGCTTGGCTTGAAGTGCCAGTGTATTTCAGCCTGGCAAGTAAATGTAGTCCTTGGGCTACTAGGTGTTGGATAGGGCTGGTCAAAAAATTGGAATTTTTCATCACAATTAAAAATTTCTGCAGGAAAAGATTGGATTTGGTGAAACTCATGATAGAGTTGGCCCATGATAGGATGGTTCAATCACATGGAAAGATTACAATGCATCATGAGAGGTGTGGTTTGGACAGCAAGCAGAGTACAAAGAGAGGAATAAGAGCATAAGGGACCCAGAAGTACAATTTCCAGAAGACACTGTGGTGGCTCAGACAGAGATTATTCTCACCTTGACCAGAAACAAAAGGTTTCATATTGGGTCAACAAACTGTGACAGACACATTTTGCTTCAGGAATGTCAAACATTTAGTTTCAATAAAAAGATGTTGACACAAAATGCTTTAACATTTCCAAATTGAAGTTCTTTGTGCTGCAAAATGTTTAGCTATTTCAACATTTTGTCCCAATTTGGTATGAAAAACAAATATTGAAATATGGGAAATAGAAATTCTGGTTTTCACTCAGGTCTGGTGTTGTGTTAGGTTTTCAAGTCATTTCTTAAATAATGGTGACCATATTTAACCTCTCATCTCCTGATACTTTAGTCACAAATAAATATCTACAGCTACTACTAAACAAATGTGTACCATAAAGTAGCCTACAGTGAAATATCAATACCAGCTAGGCTACCCGCTAACAACCTTATAGTCTGCAATACAATACACTGAAGTAACATATTGTTGTCAGTGAAATTGGACAGTTCAAACTATTAATTTTTATATATCCATAGATTTTAAAGCCAGAAAGGACTATTATGAACATCTAGTCTGACAGCTTGCATAGCAAAGGCCATATAATTTCACCATAACACATGAGTCTCTATAGCTTGAGCTACATTTTATTCTAGCAGTTTACTTCTGCCCTAGAAACTCTTTAAATTAATGATGATATCTTTGTCCACAGCACCGGGAATTAATGCAAATTACAACCTTAGTACACATTTAACTGACATTTCTTTCTGATCCTGTAATATTGTGGTTCAGTGTGAATCACTTAGGGCCAGATTCTGCTTGGCCTTACATGGGTGTGCAGTGGGAAAAAGGCCAAGGGGACGCTTGCCTCCTCCTTTCCATGGCCCATGTAACAGCCAGGCAGAATTACAGACCCTGCTCCCTCCCTACCCCCCACAGGTGCATGTTGCCTCCTATACAATAGTCATCAGAGCTGGTAAGCCAGTCAGCAAGATGGGGTAGTGAGCTCCACTGTACAAAGGAATGTAGCAGCAAGCACACTGAATCAGTGCCCCTCCGTGCTCCAGGAGACATTCTGCCTCCTTAAATGAAAACACCTCCTGGTACTCCAGGAGTTTACAATCCAGCCTATAATTATTATTTATTGTTTAGATTGCAGAATGCAATCTACTATTTGCTAAATGCATTCCAAACACAGAGGAAGATGCAGTCTTTGCTTCAAAGAACATGCGGCCAGATCTTCAGCTGGTTTAAATTGGCTTAGCCCCATTGAAGTCAATGGAGCAATGAAGAATTTCACCAGCGTGGGATCTGGCCCACAGTCTAAAAAGATAAAACAAAGAAAAGATCGCAGGAAAGGAATGCTCTTAAACACGTCACACTCCCCTGAGCTCAGATTCAAATGGGAAATGTTCAGATGGCTCCAGCATTAACAATAAAAAAGATGTGTTAGAACAAATGGTGCAGAAATAAATTAATTTATTAGTAAATAGTCTTTCAGGCATCTGCCACTTTTCCCTCCTCCTCATACTTTTGTCACTACCGTCTTCCGTTATAAAGGATGCCCTTCATTTTCAATCAAAATATACTACTATCCTGCATAAATTGCTATTACCTTGCTTCATTATTATTCTAAATTATTTACAATAACAGCCTCAATTGTTGCAGTGAATCCTGGCCAGTTTGCCTTTTGAAAGTTCCATCGTGGATTAATCAATGACATGATTTTGAGAAATTCAGTCCTAATATGGATTATAACTGGTCGATGCTGACTTTGTGGAAAGTTACCAAGAATAGTTCAAGACGCATTCTGATGGATTCCAAATTAGTCTTCGGTGAGGAAACAGACATCCCGGTTGCAGTCTCCGGTTCCAGTGAGCAGAATGAAAAGTGCCTTTGTCTTTTGGATCCAAAAGGCAATGTGTGTCTTGATATGTTTGATTCCTCAACTGTGTTGGCCACAGTATCATTACTTTCATAGCCCTGAATCATGTGGTTGCTATAGAAATCAACAACATATATAGACGGGTGATAAGCCGTGGGGAGAAGGCCAGTCTGTATTTGATACTTTATACATTTTAATTACCATTATCTTGATGATTCTACCAATGACATGATTCCACCGAAGCCTAAACATTTAGATTATTTCACCCAGGTCATTCAAATAGCTGCAAGAAAAATCCTACCTCGCAGCCATTGAAAAGGACACATGCTGGAAATCAGGAACAGAAATATTATTAAAGATGCACCAAATGACTGGTGGCCCAAATAGAGTGACTTAAGTTAGCTCTCCATCAAAAATGGATCAAGATGATTGAAGCTCTGGACTGTACTCAGTTCAGCCATAAAGCCTGGGGTGCAAATCCAGTGAAATATTGAAACCCTGAAGTCTCAACCAATGTGATTGCAAGAACACTTCTTATGAACTCAGAAGCCCCAGGGGAGAAGCTTATTAATTGCAAAGTGCTCACAGAGCTCAGACAATCAATCAGCTCACTACCTGATTCCTCCCCCCATCATTCCTCTTCACTGTTGAGGAGGTAAGTAAGGCCCTCTCACTCACAAAAGCCAAAAAAGCTGCAGGACCAGATGGTGTCTTTCCAGAATTTCTTTAAAAACTTGGTGCCAAGGAATGGAAATGGCTGGCAGCGCGGTTCTCCAATATTCGTTCTTTGGGACTTGTCCCTAGTCTTCTGCTAGATCCTATCGTACATTCCATTGCCAAATCCGGGAGGCCAACCAGCAATCCTTCATTGTACTTGTCCTTATCACTTCTCTGCAGGAATATTACTCGCTGGATAATGCTGCTTGTTGAAGCAGGGTTACCAGATGAACAAGTGGGTTTCTGACATACCACAGCTGCACCCAGGGCCGGTGCAACCATTTAGGCAAACTAGGCGGCCGCCTAGGGCCCCTAATGGTTGGGGGCGCCTAAAAGCCCGCTCAGGCGAGGAGGTGGAGTGGAGGTGAGCTGGGGCTGGGAGCGGGGACGCGGGGAGGGCTGCACGCAGTAACGGGGGGGGGGGGCGCATAGGGGAACCGCTCCCCACCCCAGATCACCTCCACTCTGCCTCCTCCGCTGAGCACACAGCCCCCGCTCTAAGTCTCCTCCAATCGGCGCCGCAAGCCTGGGAGGGGAGGAGAATTAGAGCGGCGCCGGCGTGCTCAGTGGAGGAGGCGGAGCCGAGGTGAGCTGGGGTGGGCTCCCCAGGCGGGCTTAGCTGCCGCAGCAGGGGGGTCTCCCTGGGTGGGGTTAGCTGCCGCGGCGGGGGTCTCCTCGGGTGGGGTTAGCTGCCGCGGCGGGGGTCTTCCCCGGGCGGGGTTAGCTGCCGCGGGGGGGGGGCTCCCCGGGTGGGGTTAGCTGCAGGGGGGGGTAGCTGCTGCGAGGGGGGGACTCCCCGGGTGTGTGGGGGGGTGGCGGGCTCCCCAGGTGGGGGACTGGGTTAGCTGCCTCGGGGGGGGCGGGGCGCAAGGTGGAAGTTTTGCCTAGGGCGCGAAACTTCCTTGCACCGGCCCTGGCTGCACCGACCAAGTATTAGCCTTAACAACACACACTGAGGCAAGATTCCAGAAAAACTCAAGATTGGGGCTGCTTTCTTAGACTTATTTACTGCTTATGACACTGTATGGAATGATGGCCCCTCCTGAAAGCTAGCAAAATTATCCCATGCAATGTAATGATAAAATTATTCCAAAAAGTTCTGACCAGTGATATATTTCATGTTTTCCTTGGTGACCAGACCAATCAGCCACATCCTGTCAATGATGGCCTATCACAGGGATTAATTCTAGCACTGATCTTGTTTGCTATCTACCCCAGCAACCGTCCTCAAACATCCTCATAGATATTACGTCTATGCTAATGACCTTGCTCTGACTAGAAAGACACAGGATTTACCTTTCATAGAACAAATCTTGACTAAGGATAGTAAAAACATTATATTCGTGACTAACTCCAAACCCCACTAAGACTGTTGTGTCAGCAATTCAGCTAAACAATGAAAAGGCCAGGGTGAAACTGCACATGGACTTCCATGCTGAGCAGATAAGACATGATCCCACCCCCAAAATATCATGGTGTGACATTAGACCAAATCCTCACACATCACCAGCATCTGAAAAATATCCATGACAAAATAAAGATTCATGTAAAATTCACCCAGAAACTGGGTGACCTGGCTAGCCAGTGGAAAAACACTTCAGACTTCTTCACTGGCCCTTGTCTACTCTACCACAGAATATTGCTTGCTGGTCTGGACACAACTTCAACACATCACTTGTCAACTGTCAACTTACCACCTTCATGTGGACCAGTATGATCATCGTAAAAATACTGGCCCACATCCAATCACTTCAAATTTGTCACAACATGAGAATCCTTCAGGAGTCCCATATTTAATAATATACCAGCGCTCTGACTATAATCTAGAAAACCTTTTTGGCTTGCAGTGCAAGAGCTTGAAAACTTTGGATCTTCCCTTGAAGATCAATGGCAAGGAAGGCAGATGGACACTAAACAAACACCTCATCAAGGATCCAGCCAAAGAACCCAATATTTTTTCACTCCGATGGAAAATATAGTCCACTTGGAATGGCATCTGCACATCACATGGCAGATGCACCTACCTTCTCCATAAATGGGGACTGAGAGACAGTCCTATATGAGATCGTGGAAATGGACTTCAAACTATGGAAAACCTCATCAACCAATGTTCTAAATGATCATATCTTGGTGGTATCTCTGCCATCCACCTCTGTGTCACCTGAAGCAATCAATTGTCAGCCTAGTTTGGACCCCTAACATTTTAAAGCCATATGAAAGAAGAAGATTTACAGTAGTGATGAGTAAGGCTGAGAGTCTCTCAGGGCGGTCATGGAAGTCACGGATTCTGTGACTTTCTGGAACCTATGACACTTCTGCAGTGGCCAGTGTGGCTGGCCCGGGCAGCTGCGCCGACCACTGCTGGGGCAGGTTCGGGCCACCGCACCCCTCCCCCCCCAGCAGCAGCAGGAGTTTGGGTGTGGGAGGGGGCTCAGGGCTGAGACCGCAGGTTGGGCTTGGAATGCAGGAGGGGGTGATGGCTCTGTGCGGTGTTACCTCGGAGGGGCTCCCTGGAAGTGGCAACATGTCCCTCCCTTGGCTCCTAAGCAGAGGCATGGCTAGGTGGCTGTGCGCTCTGTCTCTGCCTGCAGGCACCACCCCCACAGCTCTCATTGGCCATGGTTCCTGGCCAATGGAAGCTGCGGAGTGGGTGCTCAGGGCGGGGGCAGCACACGGAGCCCCTCTGGCCACACCTACATGTCTGCCTAGGTAGGGGCCGCAGAGACATGCCGGTTGCTTCCAGGAGCCGTGCAGGGAGCCTACTAGCCCTGCCGGCCCCTCCCCTTCTCTCCCCCACAGCAGCAGTAGGGGTCCCGGGCTGCATGCTGCTGCACACACACACCCCGCACCCGGGGTGCCCCGAGCTACCCCCCTTCCCCCAGAGCTCTTGTGGCACTCCCGGGCCGCCACCTGCCCCAGAGCACCCAAGTCAGGGGTATATAGTACAAGTCATAGACAGGTCACGGGCCGTGAATTTTTCTTTACTGCCCATGACCTGCCCATGACTTCCACTAAAACTACCCATGATTAAAACATAGCCTTAGTGATGAGTTGTGCAATTAAGGTATTGAACATATTTGTTATAGAAATGAAGAAAAGTTTCAAACATCCTGCTCTACTACAGTACCAGGTCTTGGGCTTCTTTTATATTGTATTTTATGTTTTACAATGTGCACTAATTATTTATTATTTCACTGAAATTGACCACACTGAACCTTTTAGTGGAGGCAGGGATTAGGGGGGGCTGTTGTCTGGCTTGCTGAGGGAAAAAGAACTATGCTTTTTATGGATGGGGAGGGAGAGAGAGGTCAGGAGTTGCTGCAAAAAGGGGGTGACTTATCCCCTGGGAACAGAACAGCAGAGAGGTTAGAAAGGGCAAGCCTGGGCATGAGAAGCCCTTTTTCCATAGAGCAGGCAAAGCGGCACCCTTCCTCCCTCCCCTGGAGGTGGCAAAATACCAGGTTTTGTCAGGACTTACTGGTGGGCATCGTGCTAGCCACTCCTTTTTAGGGGTGCAGGGAAGAATTTTTTCCCAGTTTGGCCTAGGTGGAGTGGAGGGGTTTTTGCCTTTCCCACAGTGGGTTCAGGGAGGACTTTGTTATGGTGAGAATGAAGGGAGTTAGGCAGTATGTTGCAACTCATTATGTAAGTGTGGGGCGGATGTCCAGTGCAGGTACTCCATAGGGAAGCATCCAGTGACCAGATATATGACTTGGTAAAGGACTTTAAAAGGAACAGAATGGTGGGGGACAGGGCTCCTATGAATGGTACGGCAGGGAGACAGCCCCACTTTATAGCCCACCTTACCCCTCGTGTGAGGTGGGAAGTTTCCAGCAATGAGTTGTCTGGAGGACCTGGATGGAAAAAGGGTGGAAGCCCCCTAGCTAGTTATTGAATGAACATAGGGTTACCTGCACTGTACACTTTTATTTGCCAGGTAGTCCCAGACATCTAATAATAAAGTTGTGGCATGATTAAAACCATATCAGGTGTCTCCTGTTCTTTCAGTGTAGCTGGAAAATTAACTATTTTCATAGGACTGTACCGGCATTAGATGATTACATCTGCTTTACAGGGCAATAGTATATTTAAAAATACATAAATGAATATACACATTCATATAAGTAAACAGGCGTGCTGGAACAATTTGTATAGGAGGTTGCTGAGAGTCATTGAACCAAACTGTAAACCCTGTATATGATGGAAACCACTTCAAGCCAGGGGTGCAGCAGCACCCCCAGCACAGTATATTGATATCAGACCTATATAAATTTTCAAAAAATTCACTTGGTACTCAGAGGATGTATGATAAATTAAAGGACTGGACTATTTTCTCAGCGTAACAAAGAGGTTGAATCCCTGCTTTAAGTACAAAATTCAACCTTAACTATAGAGTCACCAATAATATCTCCATAATATACATATATAGTGTATGTATTTATATATAATACCAGTATGAACATATGGCAAGCATCTATAAGTTACAACATAGTTCTGAAATGTGTGAGTACTGGCTCTAGCTTTAATAGTATCAAAAGCTGAATTTCCATTTTAGACAACACACTTCAGTATTGGATGGAAGGAGCCAACAGATGTGATTCCCAATTTACCTGCTTAATAGTGAATTTAAATCAAGTCGGTTGTGATGGCTCTTACTTTTCCTCTCACTGTCTTCTTTTGTAATGTGTGACTGCTTCTTTCTTTCTTCTTCTTATTTATTGTTTGTTGGTTACTTTTGACCAGATCAGCTAGCTAAAAATTGGGGCCTTGCAGGTTGCTCCAGTCAGGAGGAGAAATAGATCATAGAGTCGGGTGCTTTTGATGCAATCCTGTTTGTTTACAAAGAATGTACAAAGTTCTGTTTCCCTGAACACTGGAGAAAATACACTATGAGATAGTTTCCTTGATAACAGCCCCAAGCATCTTTTTGGCCAGCACTAGACCCAAAACTGTTCTCTAGACTTTTCTCTCAGTGCCACACACTTTGCTTGTTCAGGCTGTGTCTGGAACTTCCTCCTCCTCTTTCAGTGTGCTTCTCTGCTTGTCTTTTCCCCACCCCCACCCCATGCACCCTTATTCAAACAATATCCAATGAAGCTTTTCCATTACATAGTTCAAATTCCTGAGTGGCCTTGGTTGTGCCTTTGTTTTGGGCAGTGATATATGACCAGGACACCATTATGCTAGGTGCATACATAGAACATAAGAATGGTCCCTACCCCAAATAGCTTAAAATCTCCTCTTCTGATTGTGTGCTCAGAAGTATTCTTGACAAAAGTGAGGATGAGGTACTGTGGTGTCAGCAGAAACATGAGGAGCATATGGTGCCATTTCTCAGGACTAGATGATAAACCGTGCTTATAAATACAAATATCTTTTCATGAACAACAAAAGAAAGAAAATGCCCCCCCAGAAAGGAAAGCTTTTTATAGATATATATTTTTAAATGCCATAAAAATCTAATTGTTTTAAATGGATATTCTCCAGCAGAATCACATATGTATCAAACACCAAAAAAGGGGTCTTTTTATTGTTTACCTAAACAGTAAAAAAGTATATCATAATATATATATATTGACTCTGCTATAAGCCATCTACCACATATTTTTGATTCTATCTTCCTTCAAATATTTGTGGTATCACAACCTTTCGTATTCTCTCAAAAATTACTACATAACTTGTCTAAAATGCTATGCAGTAGCTTAAAGTACTTTTGCTACAATGTTTTGGACCATTACTCTATAATATTTTGGTATTACTTTATATGCATGCTGCGTAGCCTCATTTAATTATATGCACCCTTCATTTGTCACCTGTTCTAGATTGCATCTACCCTATTCAGAACAGTAGAGGGGAATTTATTATTTCCTTTTTCTTTTTGGTTAAGATATATTTCTGTCCTTTGCTTTCAATCCTGAGAATATGTAAAAATCAGAGCTACTTCAAACCCATCTTAAATTGTAAAAAGACCTTTGTAATACTCTTTTCATAGAATCATAGGACTGGAAGGGACCTCGAGAGGTATCTAGTCCAGTCCCCTGCACTCATGGCAGGACTAAATATTATCTAGACCATCCCTGACAGGTGTTTGTCTAACCTGCTCTTAAAAATCCCCAATGATGGAGATTCCTCAACCTCCCTAGGCAATTTATTCCAGTGCTTAACCACCCTGACAGTTAGGAAGTTTTTCCTAATGTCCAACCTAAACCTCCCTTGCTGCAATTTAAGCCCATTGCTGCTTGTACTATCCTCAGAACGTTAAAAATAACCTTTTGTGTACTTGAAAACTGTTATCATGTCCCCTCTCAATCTTCTCTTTTCCAGACTAAACAAACCCAATTTTTTCAATCTTCTCTCATAGATCATGTTTTCTAGATCTTTAATCATTTTTGTTGCTCTTCTCTGGACTTTCTCCAATTTGTCCACATCTTTCCTGAAATATGGCACCCAGAACTGGACACAATACTTCAGTTGAGGCCTAATCAGCACGTAATAGAGTGGAAGAATTACTTCTCGTGTCTTGCTTACAACACAATTGCTAATATATTCCAAAATTATGTTTGCTTTTTTTGCAGCAGTGTTACACTGTTGACTCATATATAGCTTGTGGTCCACTATGACCCCCAGATCCCTTTCCACAGTACGCCTTCCTAGAAAGTCATTTCCCATTGTGTGCAACTGATTGTTCCTTCCTAAATGGCGTACTTTGCATTTGTCCTTATTGAATTTCATCCCATTTACTTCAGACCATTTCTCCAGTTTGTCCAGATCATTTTGAATTATAATCCTATCCTCCAAAGCATTTGCTACGTCTCCCAGCTTGGTATCATCTGCAAACATTATAAGTGTACTCTCTATGCCATTATCTAAATAATTATGAAGATATTAAACAGAATTGGACCCAGAACTGATCCCTGCAGGACCCCATTCGTTATGCCCTTCTAACATGACTGTGAACCACTGATAACTACTCTCTGGGAATGGTTTTCCAAGCAGTTATGCACCCACCTTATAGTAGCTCCATCTAGGTTGCATTTCCCTAGTTTGTTTATGAGACGGTCATGCGAGACAGTATCAAAAGCTTTACTAATGTCAAGATATACCACATCTAGCGCTTCCCCCCATCCACAAGGCTTGTTACTCTGTCAAACAAAGCTGTCAGGCTGGTTTCACACAATTTGTTCTTGACAAATCCATGCTGACTGTTACTTTTCACCTTATTATCTTCTAAATGTTTGCAAATTGATTGCTTAATTATTTGCTCCATTATCTTTCAGGGTACAGAAGTTAAGGTGACTGGTCTGTAATACCCTGGGTTGTCCTTATTTCCCTTTTTATAGATTAGCACTATATTTGCCCTTTTCCAGTCTTCTGGAATCTCTCCCATCTTCCATGACTTTTCAAAGATAATTGCTAATGGCTCAGGTATCTCCTCAGTCAGCTCCTTGAGTATTCTAGGATGCATTTAATCAGGCCTGGGTTTAATTGTCCTGGGTTCATAAGCCAGTACATCTTTGAGCAGGATGCTCATTTGATCTAAGAAGATATTTTTCCCCCATTTCAAGATCCTAATTCCAGTGGTGGTAGCTGCTAATTAACAATGTTCAAATCACTGTATTTCTAAATCCCATCACACGTAGACTGTGATTAGAGTCAAAATTCTGAATATTGGTAATTTCTGTATTTTACCCTCCTTCCCATTTGTCTTTCTAAAAAGGTGCAACAGCCTATTATTTCCCACCTCCATATTATATTGCATGTTGAGGTATGCACACACAACGGAGGGAAGCCAAAAACAGAGGTTTTCACCTCACCATCTAGTTTCTGACAAACAAAAATGACATCATAGTTATCAGTCACCTTTACCTTGTTTACTGACCGTATATTTTTCATTAGACATTAGAGAAGTATGAGGTGAAGCCTTTGGTCCACTATTATGATATGTCATTATTGTAAAACTTCTTTAGATGGGAGAATATTGGAGATAACTAACAGGATGCATAATGTATGGCTATGTATTCATTGAGTGTAATACAGAGAGAGCAGAGAAAAAACATATAAATTAGTGGAACGGATTGTGATTGTATATATAAACTTGTTACTTAAGTTTACTGCGCAACCCGAAGAAAAACTACATTAATACGTAGTGCCTTGTTTTTCATGGTTAACAGCAGGGAATAGAGAGAGAAATACAAATAAACTACCAGAGATTTTGTTTCAAAGAACCCAACATCACTAAATTCAAACCTTGTTTTGCTGTTACCTTGGTTTTAATGTAATGAAAGCTGTGCTGAATGATGGATGGATGATTCAGGAAATAAGAAACCTCTCACATTTAGGAAGTATGGACTGAATTGAAACACTCTTGATAATTCAATATTTCTGTCCATCCTAATACATTAAAGGCATTAATGTAAATGGGAAACCTCTTTAGCTTTATGGATGACATTGAATTCAGATGGCTGAGAATTGTACATAATTCAGAGAAATGGTAATATGAGCACATGAGATTAATTAATGCTTGTAAAACATTTGGTAGATGAAAAGTGCTCAGAGAGCATTGTTGTGGGGTATTTTGTCAGCAAAGAAATGCTAATAGGTATTATGAGCAGGATAAAGGGCCAGAGCCTTAGTTGAAATAAGTCAGTGTAGTTCCATTGAGGTCAGTGGAGCTATGCCAACTTACACCAGCTGAGGATTGTCCCAGAAGTTTTAATCACTAATATAGGGTGGATATGTTGTCTGACAGAAGAGAGCTATTTTCTGAGCTAAGAAGAAATTAAATATTGTGGTTTCTATACTTCTGTCATTCTGTGCTTCTCAAGAGCGGGAGCCAAGTGAGGCAAAAGTAAGTAGAAGAGCCCCTAAACTCAGGAACAACATCTGGGCAGGCTAGCACCTTCATCCCTGGAGCCCACAGAAGTTCCTGCATAGTTATGTCTAGTGTGACCAGATGTCCCATTTTTAAAGGGACAGTCCTGTTTTTTGGGACTTTTTCTTATATAGGTGCCTATTACCCCCCACCCCTGTCCCATTTTTTCACAGTTGCTATCTGGTCACCCTAGTTATGTCATGCTGTCAGGGCTCCTTTGGTCTGGTAGGAGAATGCTGAGGTGAATAGTGGGAAGAGCAATTCTACATAGCATGCTCCCCTCAACCACTGGTGATGTAACCAGCATTAAATGCCTTCTGTACCTTTTGCTTAGATTGTGGCACAAACACTGGCAGCTCTGAAATCTGCATGGATGAGACCTTCTTTTACTACAGAGATTTGGTGCTTAACTTCCTATTCCTGTGTGAACACCAGGTACTCTTCCCATTGATGGAAACATACTAAGTAAAATCCATTAGATTCATCCCTCAGTTTCCTGGATGTTTTTTCTCTATACATGTTTTTCCCCCATATAGCAATGTATAAATATTAAATCCTTATACAGGGCCAAATCCTAAAGTCCTTGCTGATTTTTACTCAGGCAAAGCTTCTAAGAATTGATTGAAAACTAAGTAAGGAATTCCCATAGAAAACAGAATTTGCTTTTATATGTTTCCTTTCACATTCGAAGTATCCCAAACACCTTTGAAGAGTAATGAATCCCTGTAGTGACTTACAGTGGACAGTGTAGGCAAAAAGCACAGACAGTAGCATATATACAGCCAAGACTATTAGAACCTGTTTTGCTTAGGGGAAATGTTGACCAACATACCAGCATTATGCCCTACTTTTATAATAAGATGTGCAGAAGAATCTCTAATTTTGCCAGGACTGCCACAAGAGATAACATTTGATTAAATGTTGTGCCTTAGGACCAAATGCTGCCATTTAGGCACCAGGTAGGGGTGCAGAGTGTTGTTTCATTGACCTGGGAGGAATATTGAATACAATCTCTTCAAAGAATTCCCTAAAGGATGGTGCAATATGCTCCTCTAAAAGGTGGCCCACTATGGGGCCCTTTGTGTATGCGTGCAGGATAATGGTTATGGAATAACTTAAAAGTTAATTTCTAGCATGCAGGCATTTTCCAGCCAGCCAGGAGTGTGAAGATAAGCACAAAGTTAAATTCTGATGTCATTTTCATGAGTGTGAATCCTAAGTAGTTCTGCAGAGTTGAGTGGAGTTGTGTGGAGCCACCATAGAGAAACTGAGGTCAGGACCTTGTCCATCATCTATATCTGTCCAACCCAACATGTGAAACAACTGAAATAAAACATACACTTGGGTAATTTTTTTCAGTTAGTTCATAGCATTATTTCCTGTAATAAATGAAATAGTGGGATTTCTGAAGTAGCGTAGAGATTTTCAGAAGCACACAGGAAAGGTAAATGCCCAACTCCCATTGAAGTCAAACTGAGGAAAAAAATGTTAGGCTGTTTGTGAAAGTCAAAGTGCAATATTAAAAATGTATCATTTCAAGTTTACCCTAGCTTTAATAGTGTCCAACAAAATTGTCCCAGTGTGGCAGTATTAAAGCTTTTTTACTGCCTTATTTGATTCTCTCTCTTTTGATGGAAAATGAGCAAATTAGTACAGTACATCAAAATAACTTCACTTGAACTAGAGAAAAAAACAAAGTTACTAACTCCCGTAGAAATGATGCTTAAAGGGTGGAAAAGTTGTTATACAATTGCCAAAAATAATCAACCTTAAAGTCAAGGTGACCCTTCATCCTTAAATTGTCCTGTTGTGTCTAGGCAGTTGTCGTGCATATGGTGTGGGGTTACATAGACTCTGATCTGAGACCTCAAGGAACAGCAAGCAAACCTAAATCATTATTTTGCAGACATTTCACGATGCACCTTAACTATTTATCTATTTAGAGATTTAAATGAATATATTATTTACTACAGAGATTGAATATCTTGGATACTTTGAAAAATGCATATTAATACATCATTGGGGCTTAATGAAATGTGGATTACTAACCTGTTGGAAATCTTGGCAGACAATATACATGGTATCAGAGGGGATACATGTATCAGAGGGGTAGCCGTGTTGTAAAAGCTGTGATGTAAAAGCCCTGTTGATGTTGCTGTTATAGATTAACCATATTTACTGGCACCATTATTGTGCAAAAAGTTTGTGAGATAGAATTTCTGTTCATATTTTAGGTCTGTTTACTTTTTCTTGCATAACAAATCTATAAAGTAGGGCTGTCAAGTGATTAAAAAAATTAGTTGTGATTAATCGCGCTGTTAAACAATAATAGAATACCATTTATTTAAATATTTTTGGATGTTTTCTACATTTTCAAATATATTGATTTCAATTACAACACAGAATACAAAGTGTACAGTGCTCACTTTATAGTATTATTTTTATTACAAATATTTGCCCTGTAAAAAACAAAAGAAATAGTATTTTTCAATTCACCTAATACAAGTACTGTAGTGCAATCTCTTTATCATGAAAGTTGAACTTACAAATGTAGAATTATGTACAAAAAATAACTGCATTCAAAAATAAAACAATGTAAAACTTTAGAGCCTACAAGTCCAAACAGTCCTACTTCTTGTTCAGCCAATCGCTCAGACAAACAAGTTTGGTTACAATTTGTGGGAGATAATACTGCCTGCTTCTTGCTTACAATGTCATCTGAAAGTGAGAACAGGCGTTCACATGGCACTGTTGTAGCTGGCGTCGTAAGATATTTACATGCCAGATGCACTAAAGATTCATATGTCCCTTCATGCTTCAACCACCATTCCAAAGGACATGCATCCATGCTGATGATTGGTTCTTCTCGATAACGGTCCAAAGCAGAGCAGACCGATGCATGTTCATTTTCATCATCTGAGTCAGATGCCACCAGCAGAAGGTTGATTTTCTTTTTTGGTGGTTTGGGTTCTATAGTTTCTGCATCAGAGTGTTGCTCTTTTAAGACTTCTAAAAGCATGCTCCACACCTCGTCCCTCTCAGATTTTGGAAAACACTTCAGATTCTTAAACCTTGGGTCAAGTGCTGTAGCTATTTTTAGAAATCTCACATTAGTACCTTCTTTGTATTTTGTCAAATCTGCTGTGAAAGTGTTCTTAAAAAGAGCATGGGCTGGGTTATCATCTGAGACTGCTATGACATGAAATATATGGCAGAATACGTTTAAAACAGAACAGGAGACATACTCCTCCAAGGAGTTCAGTCACAAATTTTATTAACACATTATTTTTTTAATGAGCATCATCAGCATGAAAGCATGTCCTCTGGAATGGTGGCTGAATCATGAATGTTTAGCATATCTGGTACATAAATAATTTGCAACGCCAGCTACAGAAGTGCCAAGTGAATGCCTGTTCTCACTTTCAGGTGACATTGTAAATGAGAAGCAGGCATAAATGTAAAACTTGTTTGTCTGAGCGATTGGCTAAACAAGAAGTTGGACTGAGTGGACTTGTAGGCTCTTAAAGTTTTACATTGTTTTGTTTTTGAGCGCAGTTATGTAACCCAAAAAACCTACATTTGTAAGTTACACGTTCACGATAAAGAGATTGCACTACAGTACTTGTATGAGGTGAATTGAAGAATACGATTTATTTTGTTTTATTCTTACATTGCAAATATTTGTAATAAAAATAATACTGTAAAGTGAGCACTACACTTTGAATTCTGTGTTGTAATAGAAATCAATATATTTGAAAATGTAGAAAAATATCCAAAAATATTTCATAAATTTCAATTGGTATTCTATAGTTTAACAGTGTGATTAAAACTGTGATTAATTGTGATTAATTTTTTAAATCATGATTAATTTTTTTAGTTAATTGCGTGAGTTAATTGCTATTAATCGACAGCCCTACTATAAAGCTTTGCTACCTATAGACAAAATGAAACCCTGCACACTATATAACTGCCCAAGGTCTCAGAGGTGACTTACTCCTCTGATTAAATTTTAAGTAGATGAGTAGTCCCACTGAAGATGAAGTGAAGTGTGAATGTGAGCATAAGTCTTTAAAGGATCAGGGCCTAAAAGACTATTTTCTGGGCAAAGGGATAGCAGCGATTTAAAGAAGAAACAACTTCAGTGTCTTACAAAAATTTTAATAATGTTTTCCATTACTCTTAGATTGCCCAAAGGCCCTACTCAAGATAAGAGGTCCATGGGAGAACATGGGTAGAGCACAATGGTCTATCCTTGGCTCTGCCACTGATCAGCTGAGTAACCTCAGTCCAGTCACTTTCCCTCTCCATACCATAGTTTCCTTATCTGTAAAATGTAAAGTACTCTGAGACCTACTGATGAAAAGTATTATATAAAAGCTTGGTGGTATTATTAATAATAATAATAATTGTATTGTGCCAAGTATTATCAAACACATAGACTTACTCTTTGCCCCAAACAGCTTGCAACCTAAGATGTGAAAAATGAAAGTAGGAGATATGAGGGGAAAGGCTGAAAGGAGGATGGAGATAACAGTATGAATTGGATGCAGAAACTAACGCTTCAAATCATTTAAATGTATTTTTAATTGTAATTTTAAATATTCCTAGCAAACTATGACCCCTCATGTTCACTTATTATATTCCTCCACAAAAATTGACCCTGATATCAACACCAATCCTTTTATTTATTTGGCTAGCTGTTCCCCGCCCCCTTCTCCCCCCACCACACTTCTGTGCAGACTATCCCCTACCTATCCTCTACTTTAAAACCTGCATCTGGCCTCAGGCTAAGGGGCTATTTAACTGAGGTACAGATGTTGAAGCTGTGGTTGATCCTGGGCTCTAGGACCCTGTGAGATGGGAGGGTCCCAGAGCTCGGGCTGCCTCCCAAGCCCAAATGTTCACACCACAATTAAGCAGCCTTTTAGCCCAAGCCCTGCGAGCCCCAGTCAGGCACAGGCCACTCGCGGGTGTCTAATTGCAGTATAGACATACCCTTTAAGGTCCCAATCTGCAATGCTCCCTCAGTTAGTGTCCCTTTTCCCCACCCCTCCCCCCACTCTATAAGCCTCCCTAACCCCTCTTCACTGGGGTACCTGCTCCTTGAGAGTCCCCTAGGATTCTAAAGGTTCTTCCACTCTATCTGCTGCCATTATTCAGGAGCAAGGTGTTAGGTCCTTGCAGGTGATGCAAAAGGACAGAAAGTCTATTGATACTGATCAGTTATGGTACATATATTCTGATATTACCGTGGTCCAAGTCTGTGCAGATGCTGCTGAGATCCTGCCCATTACTTATCCTCAGTTCCCACCCCCTTGCCACACGTCCCACACCCAAAAGGCACAATCCCACAGAACAACTGACAGAACTTGGAACTGTTAACATTATCAGGCATCCTGAGACTTTTCTAGTCTTGCCCCTTGGTGCTGCTAGGAGGTTGGGAGTTCAACAGCTGAGTACCACCAAAGTGCTTAATCCTCAAAGGCTAGCTGGAGTTCAGCTTATCTCCTCTGATTCTGGTTCCTAGTGCTTCTGTCAGACATTGCTGATGAGTCCCTCCTTCTTGGAGGATGTTGGAGTCTTCTTAAAGAGCCACTTCCTTGGGAAATTCTGTGAACAGCACCATCCCACATGTCCTGGGAGTGAGAGGGACTGACGGGGCTATGATTCTTTAAATTCTGGATCTGGGAACGGCAAAGGGGGTGAAGCTGGCAGTGGCTGCTGTAACTCCAGAACATCTCCTGAAACCAAATAAGTGGGTATTTTTTTCTATGTAAAAGTAAAGCAACATTTAAGCTACTCTAGGCCAGTGAAAGTGTCTGCCTCTATCTGTTTGTTCAGAACCCAGTATAATTATTATTTATTAGCTTATTATTTGTATTACTGCAATGTGTAGGAGCCCTCGTCATGGACTTGGACCTCGCAGTGCTACGTGCTGTACAAACACAGAACAAAAAGATAATCCCTGCCCTAAAGAGCTTGCGGGGTCCCAATTCTAATTGGGGGGCCTTTGGAAAGCATTGCAAAAAAAATAAATAATTACTAGTGAAAAAATTTCCTCACAGATTAACAGCAACATTGAAAAAGGTTTAGGAATCCTTTGAGAAATGAACCTTTTGAAAAACTTGCCCCAGAGGAAATATTTGTTTTTAAACCCATTCTGATGTAAAACTTTTAAAAATGGAATCTGGAGGACATTTTGATCATAGACTTCAGGACAGTGCCCAATCCTGCTCCCAATACAGTCATTACAAAAACATTGATGTCAATGGGAGTTGGATCAGGCACATTCTGAAAAAGTAGCATGCAATACTTATTTTACAAATTAAATCCTTTTATTAATTATAGGGATATGAAAAGTATATGTAACCGCTTTGTACCCTATAACTTAAGAAGGCAGCCACACAAATTGCTTCTGAAGCAAGTCCTTGTGTTTCAAGTTTAATCATACAGCAAATTTTTACAGCTGAATTATAAAACCTGAAAACAAGCATTTAAAATGAAAATACCAGCAGAACTTTAACTTTAATGACATGAATGTCACAAGTCTAATAATAAATCCCTTAACAGTGTAATAAATCAACGGAAGAACTGAGAAGGTAGGTGATGAATCTAATCAGATTTATAGGCAAAATGAAATATTATGTAAAGAGCATTCTGCTAATAAATATAATACCCTTCTTGGGCCCCTCAGAGGTTATTTTACTTTACTTTTTTATCTCACTTATGTTGGTTTGGGGAAATCAAGTGCACAGCAGAGAGAACAGCAAAAATATTTTTGTGCACTTAAATATTTCCTACAACATATAACCATCTTCATGTAGGAACAGAGTATTGATGATCCATTTCTCATCTGAGAGGTATTCATTACTGCAAATCTTGACAACCCAATAGGCCATACTTTTGAAAAGTGTCTACAATGCAATTTTAGAAACCCCTTGGTGGCCTAGTTGTAATGCATTCCTACTCAAAAAGATCCAAGTTCAGGTACTGAGCAACCTACATATGCATGTCACTCAATCCTAGGTGGAGCACGAAGTGAGACCCAAAGGAGCTCTCAACATTATGAAGGTTGTATTGACAGTGGGAATTTGAGGATTAGAAATAGGAGCAAAGGGCTCAATTATGCAAAGTACTGACCATTTCTGTAAGGTGCTGAGCACCCTTAACTCCAGTGAAATCAGTGGGAGTTTTGGTGTTTAGCACTTTGCAGGACCGAGTACAAAATGTAGTATCAACAGCTTTCCAAGAAGTATTTACAGAATCCCTTCCCATAGCAGTAAAGAGTCCTCAAAATCTTTAAAATCCATGCAGCTCACACTTCACTCTACATCTTATTATCACAGATGGTGCTGTCCTTAGGAAAGTGTTTGAATCATTAGCTAAATTGGCTGTAAAAAAACACAATTATATGACAGCAGAACATTTTCCTCCCCTTAAAAATTCAACAGAAACAAAAGCCAGATCCATCACTGAAGAGGAACAAATTAATGGGACTTTTTAAACCTTCTGGCTGGAATGTATGAAACCCTAATTTTGACATTGTTCTTTAGATACAAACTTTTATGTACTGGTATACACATTAAAAAAAGGAGATGGATTTTTTTCGAAGTACATTACTCTTCACTCTGCATATCAGCTAAAACACCAGAAAGAGACAGAAGCTCTGGGCAGGTGTGAAAACACCTGCCCAGTTAGAGTCAAAATCCCCACAGATAACCATATAAAACAATTGCAGTGCCATTGTCACTGTCCTATTATATCTGGGGTCGGCAACGTTTGGCACGCGGCTCGCCAGGGTAAGCACCCTAGCGGGCCGGGCCAGTTTATTTACCTGCTGACGCAGCAGGTTCAGCCGATCGCGGCCCCCACTCGCCGCGGTTCACCGTCCCGGGCCAATGGGGGTGGCGGGAAGCGGCGCGGGTGAGGGACGTGCTGGCCGCGGCTTCCCGCCGCCCCCATTGGCCTGGGACGGCGAACCGCGGCCAGTGGGGGCTGTGATCAGCCGAACCTGCCGCGTCAGCAGGTAAATAAACTGGCCCGGCCCGCTAGGGTGCTTATCCTGGCGAGCCGCGTGCCAAACGTTGCCGACCCCTGTCTTATATGGAATACAGCTGTGGCACATCGACGGTGTCTATATTCAAAGCTTATATTGTGTATTAACAGATGGAATTTCTTCCCAGCCCATTTTTAGCTTGTGTGCATTCTAACATTTATTTTAGTATTATCCTTATGCGTATATCAGAGTCATTTTCTTTTAAATATGCTATATGAATGCAAAAATGACAAGACTTGTTATTACTAAGTAAAGGAAGAATTGGTGGCTTTTGTGGACCTTGTGAGCAGCGTATAAACAGTCATTTAAATTCACTTTGAATTATGTCCCTTTATTGCAGTAAAGCAGGCAAACAATAGGCTACAGGTTATAAATGAGAAATTATGTAGACTCTTGATGCTCATTGTTGCATTTTGCAATGGATTAGCATAAAATTAATGAGCACAGGTGTTTCGGTAATTGGGAAGCATTTGGAAAATTCACAGTGTTCAATGACCTCAAATTTCACAGCCATTTGTTGTAGTGACATTGTGTTATTGCTCTGGACTGCTATGTCAAATAATGTTTTAATACAAGTTGGACTCAAACCTCTAAGAATATTTTTCTTGTACTTCATAGCTTCTTTCACTTATTTAACTGCATTCTCTGCTTTTTTCATATATAACAAAACATATTCAGAAAACAGTTTTTACAAGCATACCTTTCAGTATAGGTATCTTCCCTATCACCACACAAGTCCTGCCTGTCAAAAGTGCACAGTTGTATACCCAGCAGCAGAACTGTCAAGGATGGGTTCTTTATATGTGAATTTACAACATGCTTGGAAATCCTTCAGAATTAAAAACTTACATTTAAGAAATATTGGACCAGGTCTTCAGCTGTTATAAAGTGAAGTCAATGGAGGTATGCTGAAGGTCTGACTCAAAATATGTACACGTACCGGTAAGTTCACTTATCACTGAAATGCAGCCACCTCTGGGCAGAAATGAGCAGATGTTTTGTTGATTCACAGCAACACTGCACAAAACCTTGGGGAAAGAAATGGATAAGAATATTGTAGCTAAAATGAACCTACAGAGGAAATTTCAGCTAGTTAGAGTGTACCCAAACTAGAATGTTGCTAGGATATTTTTACTCTTTGTGTTCCTAGTGGGGGAGATTAAGGACTACCCTGACACCGTAAGAGCCCTAGAAATGTTCTGCATTGTTAGAGCTGGACTTCAGCCTGTTCTGAAACCTGGTTTGACCCCGTTGCCCCTGCTCTCATATCCACCAGAAAGAGAAATCAGTTCAATCTGAGCCAGAATGGGACTCTTAAGACGATTGAGTTATAGTAACACAGAGAGAATAACAGCAGAAATACTAAGACTATAAAATTGCTATGCTGAATTAGTAGGGGCTAAAACAAAGTTGCTGTTTAAATAAAATGGGTGTAGAGCTGAGAGTTACAGAGTATTCTGTGGGGACTTTTTATAAAGTTTCTATAGTAATAATATTTTATGGTCGGAGGTTACATTCCCTTCACAGAGTTGACCAAAGTCACTATTCCTTTGTTCACCATGCTTTGTAATATCACCTCATTTCCATTTGGGGTACCTGAATGGCTGAATAGTGTACACCAGGGGTCGGCAACGTTTGGCACGTGGCTCGCCAGTGTAAGCACCCTAGCGGGCCGGGCGAGTTTATTTACCTGCTGATGCAGCAGGTTTGGCCAATCACGGCCCCTGCTGGCTGTGGTTTGCTGTCCCGGGCCAATGGAGGCGGCGGGAAGCCGCGGCCAGCACATTCCTTGCCCGCGCCGCTTCCCGCCGTCCCCATTGGCCTGGGATGGCGAACCGCGGCGAGTGGGGGCCGCGATCAGCCGAACCTGCCGCGTCAGCAGGTAAATAAACTGGCCCAGCACTCTAGGGTGCTTAACCTGGCGAGCCGCGTGCCAAACGTTGCCGACCCCTGGTGTACACCTTTACCTTGGGATCCACTGTATAGGCTCTTCAAGGCACGTAAAGTGTTACAGCTGAGCAAATCATAGAATCATAGATTAGGGTTGGAAGAGACCTTAGGAGGACATCTAGTCCAACCCCCTGCTCAAAGTGGGACCAACACCAACTAAATCATCCCAGCCAGGGCTTTGTCAAGCCAGGCCTTAAAAACCTCTAAGGATGGAGATTCCACCACCTCCCTAGGTAACCCATTCCAGTCTTCACCACGCTCCTAGTGAAATAGTGTTTCCTAATATCCAACCTAGACCTCCCACACTGCAACTTGAGACCATTGTTCCTTGTTCTGTCATCTGCCACCACTGAGAACAGCTAAGCTCCATCCTCTTTCGAACCCCCCTTCAGGTAGTTGAAGGCTGCTATCAGATTCCCCCTCACTCTTCTCTTCTGCAGACTAAATAACCCCAGTTCCCTCAGCCTCTCCTCGTAAATCATGTGCCCTAGCCCCCTGATCATTTTCGTTGCCCTCCGCTGGACTCTCTCCAATTTGTCCACATCCTTTCTGTAGTGGGGGCCCAAAACTGGACACAGTACTCCATATGTGGCCTCACCAATGCCGAATAGAGGGAATAATCACTTCCCTCGATCTGCTGGCAGTGCTCCTACTAATGCAGCCCAATATGCCGTTGGCATCCTTGGCAACCAGGGCACACTGCTGACTCGTATACAGCTTCTCGTCCACTGTAATCCTAGGTCCTTTTCTGCAGAACTGCTGCTTAGTCAGTTGGTCCCCAGCCTGTAGCGGTGCATGGGATTTTTCCGTCCTAAGTGTAGGACTCTGCACTTGTCCCTGTTGAACCTCATCAGATTTCTTTTGGCCCAATCCTCCAATTTGTCTAGGTCACTCTGGACCCTACCCCTACCATCCAGCATATCTACCTCTCCCTGCAGCTTAGTGTCATCTGCGAACTTGCAGAGGGTGCAATCCATCCCATCATCCAGATCATTAATGAAGATGTTGAACAAAACCGACCCCTGGGGTACTCTGCTTGATACCGGCTGCCAACTAGACATTGAGCCGTTGATCACTACCCATTGAGCTTGACAATCTATCCAGCATTCTATCCACCTTTTAGTCCATTCATCCAATCCATACGTTTTTAACTTGCTGGCAAGAATACTGTGGAAGACCGTATCAAAAGCTTTGCTAAAGTCAAGATATATCACGTCCACTGCGTTCCCCATATCCACAAAGCCATTTATCTCATCATAGAAGGCAATCGGGTTGGTCAGGCATGACTTGCCCTTGGTGAATCCATGTTGACTGTTTCTGATCACCTTCCTCTCCTCCAAGTGCTTCAAAATGGTTTCCTTGAGGACCTGCTTCATGATTTTTCCAGGGACTGAGGTGAATAGTTTATTTTATGAATTTGGCAGTTCTGCTTGTTTTTGAATTGTCCACAATCATCTTGCAATAGTTCTAGTACTTTTTGTTTCTGCTGTTGTTATTGGGAGCGATTCTCAAAGGCATAAAGCAGAGGTCGGCAACGTTTGGCACGCGGCTCGCCAGGGTAAGCACCCTAGCGGGCCGGGCCAGTTTATTTACCTGCTGACACGGCAGGTTCGACCGATCGCGGCCCCCACTCACCACGATTCACCGTCCCGGGCCAGTGGGGGTGGCGGGAAGCGGCGCGGGCGAGGGATGTGCTGGCCGCGGCTTCCCGCCGCCCCCATTGGCCCGGGATGGCAAACTGCGGCCAGTAGGGGCCGTGATCGGCCGAACCTGCCGCGTCAGCAGGTAAATAAACTGGCCCGGCCCACTAGGGTGCTTACCCTGGCGAGCCGCGTGCCAAACGTTGCCGACCCCTGGCATAAAGGGTACATGGATTCATAGATTATAAAGCCAGAAGGGACCATTGTGATCATCTAGTCTGACCACCTGTATAACACAAGCCATAGGACTTCCATGAATTAATTCTTGTTCAAACTAGATTTAAAAAAATTCCACAACTCTTGATAAGTTTTTCCAATGATTAATTACCTTCACTATTAAAAATGCGCAACTTTTTCCTAATTTGTCTAGCTTCCACTTCCAGCCATTAGATCTTGCTATAGCTTTGCTAGACTGAGGAGCCATTTATTTATGCATTTCAGTTCCCCATGTAAGTGGTCACCTCTTAGCCCCAAAATGTAAATAGGGAATCCCCTCTAAATGGGAAATCATTGTTGAGTGGGTGTTTCTAATCTGGTCCCACAAGGATCTGGTCTTGGCCCTAAGCTATTTAACATTTTTATCAATGACCTGATAAAAACATAAAAGCATCACTGATAAAGTTTTCAGATGATCCAAAAATTGGGGGAATGGCAAATAATGAAGAAGGCAGGGCAGTAATACAGAGCATTCTGGATTTCTTGGTAAACTGTGTGCAAGCAAACAATATTGAGCTTCTAGAGTCTTTCCTTATAAAGGGAAGTTTTCCAATCCTTTAATCATTCTTGTGGTTCAAACCCGCTCCAGTTTTTCAACATTCTTCTTGACTTGTGAACACCAGAACTGGACACAAGATTCCAGTACCAATTGCAACAGTGCCAGATAAAGAGGTAATGTAACCTTCCTACTCCTATACAAGATACACCTCTTTATTCATCCAAGGATCTCAGTAGCCCTTTTTGCCACAATATCACACTGGGAGCTCATATTCAGCTGATTATCCACCATGAGCCACAAGTCCTTGTTATAGTCACTGCTTCTCAGGATAGACTCTTCGATCCTGTAAATATGGTCTACTTTAGGCACTCAGCTCTCACTGTAAGTGACATTATATAGATGAAAGTCAACAGGAGATGGTTTCCTAACTGCCCTTTTTGCCATTGAAAATCTACCCTATTATTATGTATTAAAAATATACATTGGCTAGTCATTGTACAAACACAATCCCTGCTCCAAAGTGCTTTCAATGTCATTCAAATCTCGACATACCAAGTAACATAATAAACAGTTGGAGGGAAGGGTAAAAAGAGATTAGCCATAATTTAGCCCTGTACTAGTTATTTCCCCTTGCTGTTTGAGTACAATCCGCATGTGGAAGAATGTACCCTCCACTTTCTCTGATTCTCATAAAGTTGTCCTCACACTGTGGTTTATTATATGATGATGAGTTTGTTTTCCCCATGAAACATAATGGAAACATTTGCCTGATATCACCTTTGGTGACCAAGACCATTAACACAGTACATTTCAGACCAAGTGTTTTGATAACCAATATGCAAACTGCTCAAAATACCAAGTGCTACAGTGTAGACAGTGAACATCAGCAACATTACACTTAGCATGAACTATTTTGTAAGTGTTCTTTGGAATAGCTATAGAAATCTCATTCTCCCTCACCTAAAGGGTCATCTTATAGCGTGGTACCATTCATCTCATTTTTATGTCTTGGTTTATTGAATTTTCTTTTGTCTTGTCGTTTATAAGGAATAACATCCATGGCAGTGGTATGCATTGGTAGTAAGTGGATTTTGCATTTAAGAGCTTTGGCATTTAATCACCCACAAAAGCTATTTATTGCTTCATATACTCCTCTGCCATGAACATTATCCTTTAAGTATAATTTGTACTCATGCGGATATTTATTTTTGGAACCAAGTGAGGCTGTGTGCTATATTAGATCCTTTTTGGTACTTGATTTCCCTTAGCAGCCCATCAAATGGATTATAAACTGACTACAGTATCTCCAATTCTTCAGCACCTGTTCCTGATAGTCCAAATTTTATTTTTCAAATGATTAAAAATGTCTTTTGTGTCCAACATAATGTACTCCATTTTATTTTAAAACCCTCAAATTATCAGTAGTGTACCAATATTGTTTAGTAAGCTTTATACAAAAGGCCTCTGGATAAGGTACAGGTCATAAATTTTAAACTTTACATTTTTTAAATTATTTCATTATAGTTAAGCAATATTTGTAAATGATCATAAAATATTTAGTATAGGCACAATACTATCCAGTAATTTTCATTAAGTCCTCTCAGAAAGGCCACTCTTAAACAAAGTTAATGGAATGGGTGTTCATCATTCAGTGTTTGTTGTACCAGATGTGTTTGTAATACATCATTTAGACCGTTTATTGGGACTTACCTAAAACAGAGGTGTGACAATGTGGCACTGGCCTTTTTAAGAGGGAAGAAGCCAGTTCACCTGTGACTTGTCATTTGAACCCCCCCCCAATTAGGGTTAAGAGAGGGCTCCCAGATGGAGGAGACCGGGTGAGTCAGAGACCTGGTGGGTCAGAACCTGAGATGGTCATGAAGGGGCAGGTGAGACATCTTCTCCACAGCAAACCAGCATGGACCTGATAGTTGCTAATTACGAAATCACCAATGGATGAACTCACATTATCTTTAAGCAGCAGAATCCCCCATCTGAGTATATTCACCATTACATTCCCAGTAGACATGAGCCGCTCTTTAATATTCTTACAAATATTTAAAATTAATTCAACGAACAGGAGTTAGTGCCCGAATGTTTCCTCACTGGGGATATGGAAGACCTGGATTCAAGTTCCTGTTTTAGAGCAGGGATTTAAACCAGGGTGAGTGCCCTAACCACTGGACTATTGGGTAAAGGGCAGGGGTGGGAAGAGTAGCACTTTGTCCACTTCAGTTTTTGTGATTCTAGCCCTTCATTTCCTTTTGCTTTTTTAAATGCCCAAAATGAAATGTTTCATTTGACCTGAATTGAAATTTTTCTTAAATTCTTAAGTTTGCCAATTATTTTTATGTTTATGTTTAATTATTTATGTTTTGGTCTGGCCTGAAATGAATTCTTTTTTCAATGTTTCTAAACTTCCAGCAAACCAAAAAATCAGTTATTGGCAACTAACACTATGAACCAAAATTAAATTGTTTCGGGTTTGAGCTTTTTAAAATATTTTTTTTAAATTAAATTGAAGTAAACTTTTAAATGAAAAGTTGTTTAGAAAACATTTTAATTTTGACAGATTTTTTTTTGACAGAAACAATTCAGCAAATTCAACACACATTCACTAAATCTTTTGCTTGACCCACGCCTGTGCTTTTCATTGAAAAAAAGTTTTGACCAAAAAATTTTGCCCAGCTCTACTCATCTGCTGTTCTGTGGTAATGCACTTTTCCCAGTCCTAATTTCAAATTTAGGATTTAAAATAATTTAAGTTGACATGAAAACTCCAGGACACCACAGACATCGGACAATTATGTGAGCAATAGGTTTATGAATTGAACAGTGACTGTCCTCATCTCTAGTCTAGTCTAGACATATGTCAATAAATTGAATGGAATTTAGTTGAGGATAAGTTGTGTTAGAAAAGCACAAATAAAATCTTATCTCTTGGATGTATTTATGCCTGGAAGGCTGCATGTGCCATCAAAACACATATCTCATTAGTGTGTTGGAAGTAATGTAGTAGAGTTGGCTCACTTGCACACACACCTGCTGGCAAAGCCAAAATGTGCTGAAATAGTGCTGAGGGAATAGGGTGAGGGTGCATCAGGGACATTATTAACAAAATAATCTGGCTTTTCCTTCCAGTTTCTCTTAAGATCTTTTTCTTTTTTCTGCAAACCCATGCATTCCACTAATGGTGTTCAACTCTGAGCTATACGTGTCTAATAATGTTAGCCAAAAATGTATTTGGTGGAGTGAAAACAAAACAAACTTCCCCTGATTGCCAACTGGCCTCTCAGTGTATGGGAACTTGTGATAATGGCGACGTTAGACAATGGATATTCAACATGTATTGAAATGTGGTCCACCCCTTGTCTACACTTTGTACAAGAAGGTTTCTTTATGTCCAAATATAAATCTTTGCATAATTACTTATGCATCTGAGAACCTTCCAGACACTCCTGAATAAGCTCATGAAAACTATCTTGTTTGTATCTCATTTATTCTTACCTCCTTAGAGATTGCAACAGACAAACACATGACAATCATTTGAGCAAACGACAGATATCAATGGCTGAATTTACGTTTTGCTAAATTTTGTTTCACTTTTTTGTAGGCTTATGGAATTTACTTAACATATTGTAATATCTAAATGAACACTTACTGGAACACATGATAGAAAATTTGGTATATATTGAAAGTAAATATATTGTTGTTTTTCCATTGTATGCCCCGTAGTGCTTCTATGCATATTAGTATTTTAGTTGCTTCATAATATGAATAGGTGTAATTTAACTGCATGACTCTAGCTTCAAAGTATTAAAATAATAGAATGTATAGGCAGTACACGCTATCGTTAACAGTGAGTTCCAGCTTCTGTTCTAAGCTACCTATTATAAGTTGCTCATAATTTCATTACACAAATTCCTTTTGAACTGAAATATTCTTAAGGCCCCAGTTCAGCAAGATACTTAAATCACATGCCTAACTTCTTCTTATCATATGTGCAACATGTCTCAAGGGGCACGTGACCAGGATTCATCACCGTACTTTGAGCATGTGAGTAGTCCCATTCAAGTCAATGAGGTTATTTACCATTCTTCACGATAGGCATATTCTTAAGAACCTTGATGAATTGGAGCCTTAACATTATCAGAAAGGTGATTTAAAAATCATTGTTTATTCAATTGAACATGAAAAAGTTTTACCACACGTGTTGTGCTAAGAAAAGTTATATGTAGATAAATCATAAACAGCTGAAGATATGCTTTGTAGGTTTCACCAAAATGTAAGTTTTAAATAATTGGGGGTGTTCTATTAGTTTAGTATTTTTATATACTTATGAAAGTTAAAACAGCCATTTGAAATATTTTATGTAAAAAGACAAGAAAAAAGACTGAAGGAGATTACATTTAAGAATAGCATTATCCTCACCTTTAGCTTGCTCTTGGGAATTTGTATATTTACAAGTAACATCCAGTTAATATATTTATTTAAGACAAAATGCACATAAAGAGTCTTGCTGAAAATATAAAACAAAGCGAAAAATCCTATCAGTCTCTCAGCCTTTAATATTGTGTCTAGCCATTGGAACATATATGCATAGTTTTTTATTACGCTCCTAATGAAGGGTCATATCAACTGTAGTACTAAGACTGAAGGGGATGAATTCAGAGACAGAATGAGACAGATGACCTTTTTTCTCCTTTTTTGTGTGTGTTCTTAGCCTGATCTTTTATGTTGTTTCTTAAGTATTAAATACATTTATTTTGTAAAAGGAACAGGAGTACTTGTGGCACCTTAGAGACTAACAAATTTATTAGAGCATAAGCTTTCATGGGCATCCGAAGAAGTGGGTTGTAGCCCACGAAAGCTTATGCTCTAATAAATTTGTTAGTCTCTAAGGTGCCACAAGTACTCCTGTTCTTTTTGCGGATACAGACTAACACGGCTGCTACTCTGAAACCATTTATTTTGTAGATTCCCAAGAGCAAAATAATGTTGTTCTTCAATGTTGTCTCCCCAGATCAGTTTTTTCCCCTGTGTTTATAGATTAAAGCCGTAATGACTATCATTTCCAGTTTCTGTACCTTTTTAATGAATTATCTTTAATATAGTAACTTTGTGAACACCGTATGGGTAAATGGAGATCTTAGCTGTACCTGGGAATGCTTTGTTGGATCTCTCTTAGAAAGGTTGTTACAAGTAATAGACTGATCCCACCAGTTTTGGACTGTTAACAACTGATTTGGTTAAAGAAAATTATTTTAGGCTGAAGAGTTTATACAGTCTAGAAAACAAAACCAAAAAAAAACCAAAAAAAAAACCATACACTACAGACAATGTCTGAAATGAAAGAGCTCTTTCCTAGCTTTTGCCTGTAGGGCTTCTTATGAATGTGCTTTTACTTTTATTTCTTAGAACTACAGTAGAGATTTAAAAGAGGAAGGAACACAGAAGAATAGCAAAGAAAACATAGAAACATTAATGGTCCATTACATACCACAGGGAAGCAATTATGATGTAGTCACAAGTATGTTGCAACAGTATTTCAAAAGTGAGAAGTGTGTGTGTGTGTGTGTGTGTGTGTGTGTGTACCATTGTCTCAAATTTTCTTGTTCTCTTTGTCAGTCATTGAACGATTTTAAGTTTTCTCACTATAATTTAGAGCAGAAAGGATGACTCTAGATTGATAACTGGATATGGAGACTTTTACTTCCAGATCATCTGTTTGAAGCCAAAAGTAATTACTATCTGATGGATATTCTGGGGTTTCTGTGACATACGTTGACAGTCTCTCTCCATTTCCAAGATGAAAAGTGTTGACATTCCAGAGCTACCATTACAACTGATATTAGTTCACCTGAGACCTGAAGCAGAGAAAAAGAAAGGGAAGTGTTGTCTTTTTCGCATTGATGTTAAAGGTCATCTGGCAATTTTCACAAGATATGGGGTTTGTCCTGGTGTCCCTGAACAAAATGTCCCTGTAGCACAAGGTGTACAAAGTAGCAGCCACTTCTCACCCCAGAGATGCTTAAATGTCAGTGGTGCTAAACATGCAAAAGTCCAAATTCTGAAATGATTAGTTTTAATTCATGCCTTACAAAGGTAAAACTCTCAGTGGGAGTTTTGCCTACTTAAAGACTCAATACATAAGGATTTAGTACATAGTTCGTAAAGTGATCTGGGATCCTATGAAAAGTCATACACTAGTGACTATACAAATGTACTTGAATTTATTAGGCCAGAGAGAATGAGGTTTGAATAGGGATGAAAACTGAACTCCCTGTTACTGACAAGAGACAATCATCTCCAGGTCTTCGCTGAGTGGCATTGTCTGTGTAGTATACAAAAGCTTGCAGGGCTCCTTGCTAATTGTGCTGGACTTGTATGTATGATGGTGACCATCAGACCTAGGGAACAATAGCCTGTATAGTTTCATTATTACCAAGGTTTGCGCTTCTTATTTAATAATTTCTTTTTTTAAATTTCTTATTTATAAGCTTTTATAGTCACACTGCTAAGAAACTGACTCAAGGATTTGCTTTACACTGCCAGTATTTACAAAAAGTTGTACAGGCTTCTCTGTGGTATTCAGTAAGGGACTGTCTTTTGTATTTGTCTACAGCTATTAAGAAGCCCCCAGCTAATTTTGATTACTTCCAAAATTGTGTGGAAACACATATCTGTGTCACTTCACATTTTGGACAGAAAAGATTAGAACACGAAACAGAAAGCAGTCATGAAGAATTGCAATTGTAACCTGCCCAGAAATTATGCAAGGCTCTGTCAGGCCAAGCATTTTTTTCTAATGGCCCCTTAAAAAAAAATCAGGTGGGGAGTGCTTGCCCTGTGCATGTATATAGTGTGCAACTAGACAGTCAGAGCCTTGTGTTTGGGGGAATGTGATAAATACCACAGATTATGGGGATGAGAGATTTCTGGATGCTTCACAATGCAGCTGGCCCAGAAAAGCACTGAGGACTCTATTCCAGCTCCCAGCTGTCAAACCGTCCTCGTCCACCATGACAAATGTTACCAACACACAACTCCCTGACCAGTTACCAACCCTTCCCAGACATCACAAGCACCTCTGTGCCAAAGAACTAAAAAAAAGTCCTTGAAGTAAATTGATGAAAATAGTTCTGAGGAAATTCCTTATCTGAGTTTGCACAGAGCCCTGCAACGTCTACGACCAGACCAAGTATTAGTTGATTTATTTTCTTGTATGCAGTCCTGCTACACACTATCTGTCTGGCTGTTCATTTGTCCTTGTGGGTTCCTGGGAGGGAGATGACTAAAACTCCCATCAGCCTTTGAGGCTGGCTTCAGCTATCCAGATGGATACCACAGAGCAGGGTATCAAGCACTTCCTGTAAATGTTTTTTAAATGTTTCTAGTCTTGGCCTTTGATGCTTCTAATGATAAATGTTTATCCCTGGACAAACGCCAATGGTATTGCATCTACAATTTAGACCAAAATAGTCTGTAGGTTTCTGCGAGGAAATCTTGATTATTATTGATTTTATAGATAAGTAATCACATGTATCAAAATACTTTGCAAGACGCAAATGCCTTGGAAATACAAAATAAAGAGCAATTGATAAGAGTAATTGATAATTTACAATAAACTTATTGCATTCTATTTGCAATCCTGATTTTCATGTAAATTCTGTCTACAGGTTGTCTCTGTATTTACTTTTTTTTTTTTCATTTTCTTCTTTCCTACTTTCAGCAAAATGCCTCAGCAGATAAGGCGACCCTTGCCTCAACAAAGGAAGCAAATCGAAGTGTCCAGGAGTGTGATTCTCAAGATGTAAGATTGGGAGTTAGTACTTAATATAGACTGAAAGCAAATATTAAAGCCTTAGAGACAATTTTAATGCTATCTGTTTTTAATAATCAAGACAGTACATATATTTTAAAAGCAATTTCATGTTCAGATGCTGTGAAGCAAATACTGTTTGGGGTACAAGTATGCAGTGTACTCCCTGGGTTTTCTTTAGGGATTGGTTAACAGGGTTTTTAAAGCTTTTGTGAAAGTAAAGCAGTAGAAGAGATGTGATTTAATGATTAACCTGTTCAGCAATCTACTTATTCCCTTAGAGATTTGGAACACAGTGAGGTACAGAATCCTGTTATATAACATTCACATTAATAAACAAGCATAGATGTCACATTGGGGGGGGAGGGGGAGAAGGAACCTAAGGCAGATGTTTAACTTGAGCAGTAATGATGACAGTGTAATGGTAAAAATCTGCAATCTTGTCAACTGCGACTAGGGAACAAGCTGAAAGCTCAAATCTATAACGCATCAGAGACAGTGGGCTGGAACTGCAGCCCTTACTCAGTTAAAACACTGATGTAGTATAGTAACATAAACCTCAAACCAATTTATTATGGCCTGTGTTACAATAAAAACAAAAAAGAGTAGAGTATTGCTGATTTGGATGTTTCCCTGGATATTGCAAAGGATATCACACTAATATGGTCTTAGCAAATGTCCTAATGAGACATGAAAAAAAACAATAAGAGAAGACAAGAGACAAATGAGCCTGGAGTGAAATACTAAACACACTAGTGTTCCTTAAATATAACAACCACTATATCTGTAGGTAACTGGAAAGCCTTCTGGTAACAATAATAGCAGTTTACACATCTTTCATCCACACACTTAAACTGTTATGCAGGGATTGCTTTACCCACCTCAGAAGTGCAGCCATCTTTTGTATGGAACACAAGAGCCATTTAACAGCACAAAGGAACACAGTGCACAACAGGAACATATTATACAACATTTTAAGGAAAGAACTGATTCAGTTAACACTGCAAAGTAGAAAGAGTTGAGCCTGTTGCCTTCAACTCTCTACCAAGCTCCTTCCTGATATCACTTACTGGTTTTTGTTTAGCAAATTGCTCATGAATATATCCCTATTTTTGGTGAATGTTTTTTGTTTTTCCCAAGAACTTGCTGAATAGTTTGGACAACTTATTTTCAGATTGCAGGTCATTTGCAAATATGGTCCCCATCAATCAGTGTCTCAGTATTATATACACCTATGTCACATGGTATGTTTGCTCACTGATTGCAGCACAGAATTTTTTTAAAACGTGTGAATAGTGAACAACAAATAATTCATTATTTGAGCAGCTGTAGTTAAAACATTACAGGGGGGGATTACTGAGGCAGAACTAAAGCAATTAATGCATAGTGGCCATACTTTTTAAATAGAGCTGGCCAAAAAAATTGCATTGACATTTTTTCAACAGAAAATTGGGTTTTTGACTAAATGAAATTTTTCGCAAAAAGTGTCTGTTTTCTGCAGAAAATTTTGACTTTTTATAAAAGAAAAAAAAACTGACAACAGAAGCACTTTTGGTTTTCTGCCAAAAAGCTGAAAAAGTGTGATTCAGATATTCTGTCATGGTGCCTTATGGGAGCTATAGTTTTGGTGCCACATGCCCCAACTCTTCTCTATGGACTGCTTTCCCTAGCTGCACTACATCTCCCATGATGGCCCATGTTGGCTAAACAAAAGGGGAGACCATGAGGCACCATGTAAAGTATTATAGTATAATTAGGCAAGCCAAAAAAGAACTGGAAGAGCAACTAGCCAAAGACACAAAAACTAACAGCAATTTTTTAAAAGCACATCAGAAGCAGGCAGCGTGTCAAACAATGGGGCCACTGGAAAATCCAGGTGCTAACAGAGCACTCAAGGAAGATAAGGCTAGTGCGGAGAAGCTAAATGAATTCTTTCCATCCATATTCATTGTAGAGGATGTGACAGAGGTTTCCACATGTGAGCCATTCTTTTTAGGTAACAAATCTGAGGAACTATCCCAATTTGAAGTGTCAAAGAGGAGGTTTGGAATAAATTAAACAGTAATAAGTCACCAGGACCAGATGGTATTCACCCAAGAGTTCTGAAAGAACTCAAATATGAAATTGCACAACTATTAACTGTCGTAAGTAACCTATCATTTAAATCAGCTTCTGTAGCAGATGATTGGAGGATAGCTAATGTGACATCAATTTTTTTTAAAAGGCTCCAGAGGCAATCCTGGCAATTACAGGCCAGTAAGCCTAACTTCAGTACCAGGCAAATTGGTTGAAACTATAGTAAAGAACAGAATTATCAGGCACATAGATGAACACAATATGTTGGGGAAGAGTCAACATCGCTTTTGTAAAGGAAAGTCATGCCGCACCAATCTATTAGAATTCTTTGAGGGGGTCAACAAACATGTGGACAAGCGTGATCCAGTGTATATAGTGTACTTGCCTTTCACAAAACCTTTGACAAGGTCCCTCACTAAAGGCTCTTAAACAAAGTAAGCAGTCATGGGATAAAAGGGAAGGTCCTATCATAGATAAGTAACTGGTTAAAAGACAGGAAACAAGGGGTTGGAATAAATGGTCAGTTTTCAGAATGGAAAGAGGTAAATTGAGGTGTCTCCCCCGGATCTGCACTGGGACCAGTTCTGTTCAGCATAATCAGAAATCCGAAAAAGGGGGTAAACAGTGAGGAGCAAAATTTGGAGATGATAACTATTGATAGTAATTTTGTAATTCCAAAGCAGACTGCAAAGAGTTACAAAGGGACCTCACAAAACTGGGTGACTGGGTAACAAAATGGCAGATGAAATTCAATGTTGATAAATGCAAAGTAATGCACATTGGAAAACATAATACCAACTACTCATGTAAAATGATGAAATCTAAATTAGCTGTTGCCCCTCAAGAAAGATCATGGAGTCACTGTGGATAGTTCTCTGAAAAGATCTACTCAGTGTGCAGTTGCAGTCAAAGAAGCTAATAGTATGTTAGGAACCATTAGGAAAGGGGTAGATAAAAAGACTAAAAATATCATAATACCACTATATAAATCCATGGTATGCCTACATCTGTAATATTGCATGCAGTTCTGGTGCCCCATCTCAATAAAGATATATTAGAATTGGTAAAGGCACAAGGAAGGGCAATAAAAATGATTAGGGGTATGGAAAAGCTTCCATATGAGGAGTGATTAAAAAGTCTGGGACTGTTCAACTTGGAAAAGAGCCTAAGGGGGGATATGATAGAGATCACTAAAATGATGAATCATTTGGAGAAAGTAAATAAGGAAGTGTCATTTACCCCTTTTCATAACACAATATCGAGTGGTCACCCAAAGAAATTAATAGGCAAGTTTAAAACAAAAGGAAGTATTTCTTCACACAACGCACAGTCAACCTGTGGAACTCATTGCCAGGGCATGTTGTGAAGGCCAAAACAAGGTTCGAAATAATTAGATACATTCGTGGAGGATAGGTCCATCAATGGCTATTAGCCAAGATGTGAGGGATGCAACCTATGCTCTAGGTATCCCTAGCCTCTCACTGCCAAGGGATGGATAATTCAATGGTTGTCTGTTCTGTTCATTCCCTCCAAAGTGCCTGGCGCTGGCCGCTGTCGGAAAACAGGATACCGGGCTAAATGGACCATTGGTCTAACCCAGTATGGCCATTCTTATGTTCTTATGGGAGATACAGTCTGGCCAGGTATCCTGGCCCACATTGGAGAAGAGGGACATTAGGCATTTTAACTACAATTCCCATTTGACACTGCAAGGCATTTCCAAATTTGATTTTAGTTTTCAGCTGAACGGTTTCGGCTTAAAGTTTGTTTTTCTCAATGTTAATAGAAATTTTTGGTGAGAGAAACAATTTTCTGAACAGCTCTCTTAACCTCTATACAGTTCTTAATTAGGCTAAATTCTCAGTGAAATCAGTGGTAGCTGTGTCATGATATAAGGACGTCATTATATGCTCCCTCCCACCTGCCCCCCCAAAATTGTAGATGATTTTAAAAAGCAACCTAGATAAAACAATTTTAGGTTTGAACAAGCTGAAAAGCACAACATTAACTAATGTTGGAAATATTGTTTCCAGTTTATTCTACAATGAATGACCACAGACTCCAAAAGTAGAATGAGCTAAGAAAGGAAGGTATTTTGTCTTTGAATATTAAATGGTATTTCCTAAGTATGTCTCTGTTTAGAATCTACAGTCCTAATACAAATAAATATACAGTTAATATTTTACTTTCAAAAATGAAAATTTTTGGAGGCATATAGGTATGAATTTGAACTGCCCTTTAGTCCGAGAGTCAGCTGATCTAACAAAGCAGAGAGCTATATTCAACTGCAACAAGCTCCCTTCTGTGCTGCTGCCACCTAGTCAGGGCTGGATTAATGCAGGGGCTTTAGGGGCTGAAGTCTAGGGCCCAGGCTAAGGGGGGCCACATTGCAGCAGGACTCAGGCAGGCTGCCTTCATGCCATGGCCCCACGCTGCTCCTGGAAGCGGCCGGTTTCTGGTATGTCTCTGCGGCCCCTGGCGGGGGGGAGGCATCGCCACCCGCTGCTCCCGCCTCCAGCACCGTCCCCACAGCTCCATTGAACCAACCAATGGGAGCTGTGGGGGCGGTGTTTGTGGGCATGGGCAGCGTATAGAGACATGTTGTCCCCCTCCCCTCAAGGGTGCGTAGAGACATGCCAGGAAGCCGGCCACTTCTGGGAGCGGTGTGGGGCCACAGCATGCAGGCAAGCAGCCTGCCTGAGCCCTGCTGCACTGGGAGCCGCCTGTGGTAAGTTCATCCCAGCCAGAGCCTCCACCTCGCACCCCCTTCTGCACCCCAAACTCCTGCACCCAAACTCCCTCCCAGAAAGAAACTAATAGCTGTTCTAAGGTAAGAAGTAGGCTATTTTGAATTAACTTAACTATAGTCTACATGTTTTAAGACTGAAATGTAACCACAGAATGGCTTTATGTTAATTAAAAGGCAAGTTTAGTGTAGTGTTAATAGCCTCAATGCCATAATTGCGATAATTTTGTTTTAAATTAGGAAAAAGACTTGCCTACACAAAATCTAATAGCCCCAGGCCCACAGGAGCGTTAATCCGGATCTGCCCCTAGTATGTGTAGCCAGTGCCAGGGAGTAAACCCCCTGCATGTGTGCTCAGGACAAGTCACAGCCTGGCTCTGTGAGAACCAGTATATCTCCGGATAACAAAAAAAATAAAAATAAGGGTAAAATGTGATGGATCCATCAGTCAAGTAAATCAAGTCAATGAGTTTTTGGCTTATCAGTAATAAAAAAAAAAAGAAATTAAACATATAGAATAGATGTTATAAAGGATACATTACAAAAATGATAAAAAGTGGGCTGGAACTGAATGCATGTTATGATGATGATGCAGGTAGGTGTAAAAGCTTTATTTCATGGTTTTATTGTTGCCTGATCTATTGATTATATATTGATCATATTACTGATATAGATTCCCCAATTAGCACTCATAAATTTGGTAGGTTCTTTTCCCATGGTCAGGTCCAGTAGTATCAGAATTACTGCTCAGTTGGGAGTCCTGATGGGCATGGTTGCAACACTCACACTTAGGAAATCACACTAAACTTATAATAGTTTTATTAATGCAGGTAGTAACTTCACAAACACTCCAACCCAGCAAGCCAAAATGAGGTGAGCATTCTTGTACTTACACCATCCCTTGAAAAACAACCTGAAGTGTTAGTTATCTTCTTCCACCTCACCATCATAACCATCACCAGTGGTCATCATCTCCCAAGGGCCATATCTCTCCCTTCCAAAGCACATCGGACTGGGATACAACTTTATAATGTGTTATGCTGACACCACTATGCCTAATGCGTATTCATTAGCGGTTTCTCCCCTTTGCCTTATTTGTATTTCCTCCCAATCTGGAGGGCCAGTAGACTGCTTTTTATCTGATTCCACCCTTTGGTCTGTCCAGTTTGGGTGGCCCTAGCAGGCATTAAAACTCTTGCCAACATAACTCTCAAGGTCATAGGGACACACAAGCTGACCTAGTACATCAAAGTAGTCCTCCAGGGAAAGCAGTGCCTCAATTGTCTTGAAGTCCAGCTTCAGGAGGGAGAGAAACTATAATTTGATATTTTTAGAAACCTGAAAAAAGACTTGAAATCCCACCCCTTCTTTAAAAAAATGTTTCCAAAATGTTATTTTAAGGAGTGATATCTCAGGACTTTTCAGAACTAGAAGCAAGTACTGTACCTGTTGGAAAGTTGGGTATTTCCTCTTGTCAATAGGACAATGCTCTTGTCTGCACTTCTGAGCTGTGTCATTTTGAATAAATTCCAAGTTTGGGAAGAAGAACGGTACCTTTTTTTCCCACATGTTTGTTTGCATGTTGGTTTTACTTTATTTCTCTGTTTCTTTGTTGTTGTTTTTTAAATAGGAAATGTTTGAAGATAGTCAGATTTTTTAAAATATTATGTTCCAGTGACCAAAGTACAATTAAGGTGGTAAAAAATGCATGACAAGTTATGATCTGTCATTTATTTTTAAAAAATAATATAAGGGTTAAAACTGAGTTTAAAAACTGGGACTTAATGAACATGGTCAGAATCAAGATGTTGCTAAGAAACCTTCAGCAACTCTTTTCTCAGAGTGGTGAAAAAATCCCTTAATTGTTAAACTGAATCTTGTTTATCAGATAATTTTGTAGAAGGATTACTCTTCTAATGACTGACTACCGTAGAAGAACATATGGTATTTTAGACTTCTAAAGAAAAGAGAGCGAAGGTAAAGGGCTTGTCAAATATATCAGATTTCCCTTCTTGCACTCCTTATGGCCAAATACTTTGATTATTTTTAATTTGCTACTCCTGCTGCAGTTTTTGTTTATGGCTTATGTGTTCATATTAATGTATGTAATTTCTAAAGTGAATACATATACAATTTTATATATAAGTTGGATCTAGATAAGCAGAATGAAATTAATTCATTTGGAAATTGGACAGGCTGGGAAAAAAGAGCTACCTCCCCTCCCCTCCCATGGGACATTCAATGGCTACAAGTAGTTAGATCATCTTGCAATATTATTGTCTTGGTTTATTTAAATCAGTGACATTTTGCCTGAGTCAGGACCTCTGTTTGCCTCCAATACCAATACCAATTTTCTTTTACTCATCCCTGGCATTTATAAAACACTTTAATAAGAAGAATCTTGTCAATTAAATTCAAGAGGATGTTTTCCAGTGGTCAGACTGCTAGGAGATTATCAGTGAAATCCTGGCTCAGTTGAAGTCAATGGTATATTTTTCTGTTGGCTTCAAGGGAATCAGGATTTCACCTCATGTATTTTTACTTACAGTGCACAGCAAGCCCTTCTAGTGTAGAATCCTGGACTGAACAATGTCTCAAGCAGAAACTAGACTCCTTCTGTTACAATATTATGAAGAATATTATCAATGTGTAACTTTCACACCCCTCCTCCCCCAAAAAAGAAAAAGCACCATCCAAAGGTCATTCACTACCTTCTTCAGTCCAGAGAATCCTGATGCATATGACACAACATTTAGAATCACCTATTGCAGGGAGTCAGAAATAACATCAAGCAATTTATAAAAAGTTGCTTTATTTAAACAGCTTATATTCATCTTGTGTTGGATTTCTAGCTCTCTGTGTTTGCCCTTGCTCAGCCTTTTCTGAAAAACAAAAGTAGTACAGATTTTATTTACTGCCTTCATGTTCGTGCAGTAAACAAATATAACAAATTCCTTAATCATTCAGTGGCAAAGGACATCGAGCACTGGACCAAAACATACACACGTTTCTAAGCAACCATGGTATTTAGCTTCATAATTTTGCATCATTCTTAACAGCAAAGCTTTGATCACTGTACTATCCTCCACCCCCCTTTCCAGTGTGGTAACAAGAGAAAAATAAAATTGTTACTGTCACAAATTTCATTTCAGGCTGGCTCAATTCTGAATCTGACTTCAATTGTCCCATGCTGCCTAAAAAAAGACTATAAAGGTCATGAAGGGTTAAAACAATTTGGTTTTAACTATTAAGCCAGCACACTGAATGCCTAAAACAAGAGTGCTAAAGTGTGAAAAACTGCAGGGAATACCTTAATCAAGAACCAATGGAAACACACACTCAAATATATTACATATATTTAGCATGACATCTTCTTTAATAAGCTGTTTGGAGGCTCACCAGATATTTAAGTAGATCATTATAATAGTTGATGAGAAGGTGTTTGTGTGTCCTTGTACTAAACATGGAAGTAATTTGGCTAATGATACAGGACAGTTCTCAAAGGAAAAAATCCATTCTGCACCTTACCATAGTTATGCCATATTTTAATAGTTCATGTGTATTTTAAAACAAGATACAACAATAAAGTTTATATACACATGAGCCATCTGTGTAGGTTAGCGGATTATCATGAGGAAAAAAAAGACTAACAGTTAACAAGTCAAGTTCAGCCATGGATGTAAGCAGATAAGCAGATGCAACTCCACTGCCTTCAGTTAAGTCTTTGGCCTTGCATCTTTGAGGGGACAAGTTACTTTAGAAATCAGGGAAACTGACAAAAGAACATTCTTCTCAGTATGCAGCATCAGAACTAGAGAAGGGAAGAGATCTCAGAACCTAGAACTAGGGAGAAAGGAGCATGACAATATGTGTTTAATGTTTGAGAACTAACTTGTTATAGTCTAAATTCTCTCAGTTGGTCTGGTGTAAGTCCAGTCTGAGAGCAGAATTTATCATTTTAATCATTAGATCAATGTGAAATATTTGCAAACAACACAAAAACACGCAAAACTTGATTGACTGGTGTTTGATACAAATTCAAATGCCAAACCAAGATAATTGAAAAGTTTGGAAGGGATAATGAACTTTTGAGCAAACCTGGGCCCTTTATAATTTTGACTTGAAATCATTTAAATTTCTCCTTTCAGAGAGTTTTGGCATTAAACCAGGTGAAATTTAGCAGATTTTATCTACTTCCTCTTTGAAAGTTTCAGATCATTTGAACCAATAACACAAGAAAAATCCGGGGATTGTAAACCCACCCAAACCCCAAATATATTCTACCTCTGCAATGTGAAACCAGGAGATTCCGGATCAAACTCTGATCTCATAGATATCAGTTTTACACCAGCTTAACTCCACTGACACTCTATGGAGCTTTAACACTAAGGGCTTGTCTACATTGCAGCTAGATAGGAACATGCCTTGCAGCCTGAATAGACAGATGCACGAGCTCTGCTCTAGCTAGCAGGCTAAAAATGCACCTTAATAAGCAAGCTGAATGATTAGTTGATCTACACAGTATGTAGTTTTCTTTTTAAGAGTCTTGCTTCACTGATTTAACTGAATACCTTCATAGTCATGTTGTTGCATAATTTGTAGATCAAATTGAATAGTTTAATAGTCAAGAGGCATGCCTAATGTTACTATTCTATTAAAAAAATTAATGAGGATGCATACTGGACTGATCCACTTTCATAATTTACACAGCCAGCAGTGCATCTCCCTAGCTCTGCTGTATAATTCATGGGGTAAGCTGAATACTATAGGTGTTAAATTTTTGCTTACTTTACTGATCAAGCTGCATATTTCATCAGTTGAATTCTCACATACTAATACTTTGTTGATCAAGCTGCATACTAAATTGATCAAGATGGATAAATACTTTGTCTTATACAATGCCTTGATTGTCTATCTGCTTTAATATTTACTATTCCAGATTCTTTGTGCTGTAGAGTGCATAAAAATGAATTGCTTTAGGCGTGAGAGGCATTGCACCATGGGATACTTTATTTTACAAATAAAAATAAAGAGGTCATTAATATTTTTCTTAATCTCCACATGGAAAATGTGAAATGAGCCCTCCTCACCAATAAATTCAGCCCATGGAAGCATTGTTCTGTTGTTTAGAAGGAAAAAATAATAATAACCCGTTTTTTTGCAGAGAACCAAATTCACACACAGTTATAAAAATTGTAATTCCTGTCAAGACTAAATTTTAATGAGATGTTGTGGGAAAATATACAATTGAAACAGAAAAGTATAGAAAAATAAACCAATAAAAATAAGGTTAGCATAGTCTGCAAATAAATGAACTTGATTGATCATTTTTTCCATGAAGTTTTCATCTTGGGATCAGACAGTGGGCAGCTGTCTGCATATGCAGCTTTCATTGATTTCAATGAGAGCTCTGCACATACAGGGCCTGAAGGATTGGGGCCTTCATAATGCCTCCAAATCAATGGACAACATATGCAAGTCAGTTAATAAATTATCTGTAATCATTAGGTTCTGGATCAGAAAAATTACTATAGTAGAAAGACTTTAAAGTCAACAAGAGTTTAACAGATTATCAATGGGGTAAAGGTGTTCAGAATTTGCCCACAGTTAATCTGTAAAGTTCACTCATTAGTAAAATATCTGTAGGTTGAGTAGCTCAACACCTACCAAATAGGGGAAGGATATGTGCAGGAAAGAGAGAGAGATATCACCTCTGACCGTGTCTTCCTGTTTAAATTTGAGGAGGAGTAACAAAATTGCACCTGCACAACCAAAAGGCTGTGTAGATTAGAGGAATGAGCAAAAGATAGGAGGGTCTTAAATTATAATCCAGACTCTGCCTCTTTCTGTCTCCGTTTCCTGTTCTCCAATGTGTGGTTAGTGATACTTACCTACCCAACTCAAAGGAGTGTAGTGAGAGCTAACTATTTTGTTAATAACTGGACAATGACAGGAGGGGAGAGACTCTGTCAAGGCCACACCTATTCTAGATTTTGCCTGGCCCTTCCCCACCCACCTCTATACAGGGGCAGGCACACCTCCTTTCAATGCACTCCCCGGGGTCAGGAACCAGGGAATTAGGTGTTAGCTGCAGAGCTTGACTTCTCAATGGGGGTAGGTAAATGTGAGGCCAGGAACCGAAGCAAGAAGAGCTGTGATGGAGTGGGGGAGGCATGCTTCATTTTTCCGAAAGGGTTACAGTAAGGACAGCTACCAGACCACAGTTCCTCTTAATCACTACCCTCACTTCCAATGCAAGCAGGGGGTTAGAGCCACAATCCTGCCTAAAATATGTCACTGGATCAGGATAATATATACCTTTATCAATGAGATGATCAAAAGGTTTTCCAAGCTGATGAAGTCTGCATTTTATCAAAAAATGATATAATAAATAATAAACCAAATCCCAAAACATCACACATTGCAGCATATTGAGAACAGTCGATTAAACAAGTAAAATATGTATCTGGCATGACTTAACTAGCACCTCTTAGAAGTGCAGCACCTATCTCTTTTGTAACATACCCATTGTATCAATAATGCTATAATATGGAGTTGGAACTTGAGTTGCCTTACTGGATCAGAGCAGTGGTTCATCTAGTCCAGCATCCTATCTCTGATGGTGGCCAGTAACAGATGTTTGAAAGGAAGGTGCAAGAAATCTTGTTGTGAGCTCTTACAGGGTAACCTGCCACAGAGTGGTGTCCTGCTAATTGCCAATGGTTACAGATTGGCTGAAACCATGGACTTAGAATTTCAGAATTCTGTGATCCTTTTTACCATCAGGAAGACTTTGTAGTCTTAAATATAGTGATCAGTAATAAATATCAAGAATAAAAGGAGATGTTGGGAAAGTGGGACACAAGCATCGTTATTTTTTCATAGTCTTAAAATTAAATCACAATTTTTAGTCACACTAACTAGCCTTGAAGAGTCTCTTAATATCCCATAATGTCTCTCTTTCATAGAAAAGCCTCCATGGTTCATCAAATATTTGTAACTAGACCAATGCATCTCTGCTGAATCATATCTTCCTTGCTTACCAATATAGTTTCCCAAGTGTATAATCTCATCCATCTCTTTCATCTATGCTGCTCTTACATCCATATTCTTTATTCATCTGTCACAAACAATAAGAAAAATATGAAGAATATAGCTCTGGGTTTTTTGTTTGTTCGTTTGTTTTTTTACATTGGCCCTTAAAGCATAAGCTGAGCTTGTTGGGCTCTCAAATGGATATTAACTAAGGGAGGTGAAGTGATCTTCTAAAGGAGTTGCCTTAATTTTCCCCTTGGTGTTGCAGAGTTTCTTTTCTTTGCAGATATAAGCCTAATAACCTTGCTGAACTTCTCTGATTGGGTTGAGGGAGAGGACAAACGTATGCTATGAATCCCAGAAAGTCCTTCCTGGAAGTAAATGGATTTTTTAAATATATTTATCAAGCTCAAAATCATCACCAGGTGTAGTAAGACTGAGATATAGGCCCAGATCCTGTGTAGGGAGGACCACACTAGTATATATGGATCCTGCAATGGTGTAGAGCTGGCAAAACAGCTCCTGCACCATCTCATTTCCCTCATACCAGCTTCAATTTGAAATTGAGCATTGACCCCAGTAGACTTGGGGAATATGAACATGAAACACCTCCATCCATCCTGGAATGGTTTCATTCAATACCACTGCTAAGCCTTCCCAGATTTGCAAAAGAGCAAGAGAGAGATTCCTGTTAAGATTTATTTGTCAAATGGAGACGCTGTGCATTGGGTTAGAACTGAAAGACTAATGTAGTTCTTTTGGCACAATTTTAGTTCAAATCCTGCCCTCAGTTAGGCTATGTCTACACTACAAACTGAGGGTGTGATTCCCCTGCTCATGTACACATATGTGTGCTAGCTCTCACTAAGCATTCACTGAGCTATCGTGGGTATGTGTACACAAGCAAGGGAATCACACCCTTAGCTCTTAGTATAGACATAGCTTTAGACTGGTACACTGAAAACAGTTGAGTTGCACTGGATTAACTGAGAGATTGTGGGTTATAACTTTTTAGTTCTCACTGCCTTGAACGCATCCCACTTCTACCCCTTACATTTGGCTGTGTTTTCATCTGTTTATATTTGCATTTCTGCTAACATTCTTGCAAACTGTGTTTTCATTCATCTGCTCATGGGCAATGGTGGTTCTGTGTGCAAATTATGAGGTGAAGATTGTTTCTCTATGGGGGAGAAGGGGATGGCAGGATGGGGTATGGGACATGTGCTTGCACATGTGCAAGGGAATATGACTTTACCTCCTACCCACCTCTTTCTGGATGATTTACTCATCGGCAGAGAAAGGACTGATGAGTATTTGCTCACAGGGACTAATATTTTGGTCCACCATTCTATTGGCTTAATAGAGAAGGGTGTGTGTTGGGGGGAAGGAAGTCTCTTAGCACACATCCCTGTCCTTTCATGTGCATTCACAAAGACAGATTACTGCTTCACCCAATTTGTTTTAGCCATGCATCCATAGAGGAGTAGACCTCTACATTCTTTATCCTTCCCCCACCTTCTTAGTTTCCCAAAGCTATTTGTATCAAAGTCTTTGTGAGTTAATATGTTTATATTTATACATATTAATTTATATCTTTATTGTTAAGGTTCCTGAGAAGTAATTTTCTGATATATAAAACTGCTGAAAAATTAATGCATAATATCCAGTAAAATATTCTAAACCCCATAATCTCATGTTCAGTCTTTGTAAGTTAAAAAAAAATGTGTTTAGCATTTGTTAAATAAATTTGGTATATCGTACAGCAGGTAATTAAAAAAAGCCACCTATAAAATGTCGGAGGCTTGCCTTATTCATTCACTAAGATACCATGATATATGGTGTGGTGCATTGCAATAAAAAACACAATAAATTGCATTGCAACTCCAGTGGAAATAATGGCAGCTATGCCATGACTCAAGGTATTTTATAGTAATATGGTGGTGTAAGTTATTCATGTCTCCAGTGCATCTATCCTATATTAACAGAGTTATACAAACACATTATACTAGACACAATGTTTTATTGGGCTGTGGCACTATGAAGAAAAAGCGTTCAAAAAGGTTTCATTTTAAGCCGTATTTTTACCTTTCTGATACCTAAGAACATTGGTTTGTCTTGAAAATTGCCATATTTACTTGAAAGCAGAAAAGAAAATCTTACCCAAAATTTGAATAAAATTCATTTTAGAGTTACGGGCCATTTAACAAGTATTCTGATATGAAATCATGATGAGTTTCTACTATCTATATCAGTTCTTCTAGATCAAAACAGCAGGTTACTCCCTTTTCCGAGCTTGAAAGGGAAATCATCATCTGGAATAAATTGGCATCGCTACGGTATGCTGATTTACACCAGCTGAGAATCTGGCTCTCCAGATAGTTTACTGTCTTAAAAACTAGTGCTCATGAGGCAGCTGAAGATTAGATTATAATTAAACAAAGTGATAAGTGATTGGTTTCTCAAATTGTACCAGTTGTACCAGTTACACCTGTAGACCTCATTGCTAGCTAACAAAGCTGTTTAGAGCTGTCAGGCTCTGGTGCTTTTTGAGGGGAAAGTGTCTAGAGGAACCCCTTCAATGTATTGGCTATCTCTTGGTGGGGAGAAACAGGGATATCACAGGAGGCACTGCTTCCCCTGATGTCAGTCATGATGCCTGTACTACGATAGGACTGATCCCAAGCCTACTGAAATCAATGGGAGTCATTCCGTTTCAGTGGGCTTTGGATGAGGCCTATAGGTGGGCTGAGGAGGGTGGAATCTTGGAGTCTGCTTCTGGGAGACAGGACTGGAAAGCTCCTCAGTGACTACCTGCATGCCTCTTCTCACTGGTTTCCAGTAGTGCTCTGCAGGGACAGAGCCAGTTGGGCCATGGAGCTCTGGAGTGGGTCTACACCTGCTGTTCTGGGCTACACCTGCTGGACTGGGAGTGAAAGTTTGGCCCTTTGTCTGTCTATGCATTTTCTAGAATGCTCATGTCCATGGTATTTAGGATCAAAAAATCAGAGGAATACCACACTGAATGTGTCTGTAAAGAACCTAGCCATTTGCCAGCCCCCCCCCCTTTATTGTTATTAAAATACTTATTCCAGTTTCCAACCATCTCATATTACAGTAGGTAGCTTTTCAACTCTTTTGTAATTTCTCTCAGGCTTTGCTATAGAACCCAGTGCCACAATGTGTAAGCACTGAAACAAGTCAGTTTTGATCTGCATGATGGACTCTCTCAATGGCATCCACAAAAGATTCGGCTGTTTGTTCTTAGACACTAGAAAACTCTGGTTGGTTGGCTTTGTTGGTTTCCTTTGTTCCTGTTGTGTTTGTTTTTATAGTGGAAGAGCTTTAGGAAATGGGTGGGGTGGATCTTGCAGCATATTCTAAAAGTGGCCAAAGTGGGTCTTGTTCAAACTGCTATTGGTAACTCATTTCAAAAACAAGCTCCTTTGACCAAAATATTTTATCTCTGAGTCTCACAGGCTTTGTCTTAGGTTTCATTTGCTACATTTTCCTAGAAGTGTTTGCCTGTTTTTCAAGTCGTAAATGGGGAGGCAGTCTCTAAAATAGCCAGGACTTGGCCTGCCAAGGGCCTTAACTATTAGGAACAGGACTGGTTTCAAATTGGTAACCAGTCAGGGTATACAGTGCAATGGTATGATGTGTTCTTATCAGTATTTCTTGTTTAAAATGCAGGCTGGAGTTCATCTTTGCTGGTTGAATTGATAGTTATTTGTTGGTTTGTAATATGGAAGTCTTCATTGTGACAGAATGTCAATATTTAGTGTGGTTAAACACTAAAGGAATGTAGGAATTGCTCTACTGGTTCAGAACAGTCGTCCACCCAGTCCAATATCCTGTCTCTAGTAGTGACCAGTACCAGATGCTACAGAGAAAAGAGCAAGAAACCTGCTAGTGGACAAATATGGAATATCATGCCCATAGAGGAAATTTCTTCCTATCCCCAGAACCACATCAGTTAATGGCTGGCTTGTGAGATGAAGCATAAAGGATTGGTCCCTTATAAAAAACAATTATTAATCCTAACCATGCCCCCATTACTTGTCTTTGCTCTAAACCATTCCTTTCTTTTCAGTTAATCTTTCCCAATTTAAAAGCTTTTCCATGTCTCTACTAACTTTTGTCACCCATCTCTGGATCCTTTCTATTTCTGTTGTATCTTTTCTGAGACAAATGACCAGAATATTTCAGCCTTGGAGGTGACAGTACACCATCAATTTATAAAATGGTCTAATAATTATTTAGTGTTATTTTCTACTATTTTCTTTACACAACCTAATATTTAATTCGTTAGTTGTTGTTTGTTTTTATGCCCCTTTAGTAAATTTCATTTGTCATCATGCTTCCCATTCATTTAGCTTTGTTAGGTCTTTCTCAAGGTTTTCCCTAGACATGACTAACCTGAACTTTACCTCTCAGTCTATGGCTACGTTGTTTCCTTTTAGTAAGAAAGTATTTAAGAACTTCAAATAAATGATATCAACCAATGCTGTTTTATTCACTATTCTATTGACATGCTCAAAGGATTTTAATCACAAAGGCACAGCTTTCCTTTCCAGAAACTTTGCTGATTTGTCCCTCTCACCTCATGTTCATCTAAAGAGTTCAATGTAATGCACTTTCTGTACTTAGGGAGACAGATGCCCTGCTCCCACGCAATCTGTTGATCGTTTCCATTGCCCTACTGATGACACAGGGATGGCCCAGTGGTTTAGGTAAAGGAATGGAAATCGAGAAGTCCTGAATCTTAATTCCAGTTTTTACTCCAACTCCCTCTGTGGCATTGATCAAGCTACTTAAATTCTCTGCCACAATTTCCTCATCTGTAATATGGGAATTGTAATTACTTACCTACCTGCCCCACGGGGCTGTTGTGAGGATAAACTGGATAATATTAGTAAAGAGCTTTGAACATAAAAAGGGTTACTTAAGTGTCAATCCCATCTACTGAAGGAAAGAAGAAAATCACTGATTTTTTTCCCAAAAAATTTTGTAACGGTGATATGGTTTCAATGATTGTATTTGCAGGTTGGCAAGACTTGTTTGGGGAAGCGCAATAATTCAACATCTCCTCACCTCAAGGTGGCAGAAACAGATCCTAGCTTTCAGGTACTTCTGTCTTCATGTAATTGAGCCCTTTTATAAAAGTGTCTTTATTAAATTCAAAATTCCTTGAACTGTATCTGCTTATTCTAAGTCAGTGATTTCTAGGTAGTTCCTCATTAATCACAATGGAGACTTCTGCTCCACTTGATTGAAGTTGGTGGTATAAGATGTTAGGAACTGTTAGGAACAGTTCTGTTAGGAAAGTTCTGTTAGGAACTATTTCAATACTTAAAGAACTTGACTGCCCTAATAATCAGCTAGGCCATTCTTATAAACTCAGGGTTCCTTTTTTGGGGGGAGGGGGAAGAACAATTTCCAAACCTTGGGTATAACTATAATTTAGTGAAACTGTGCTTAATTAAGCATGTTACACAAAGAAAATTTTCAGCAGATTGTATCATGGGACCCCTTCACCTGTAGGTCCAATAAAAATATAGTTACATAGATATTCTGTAGCAGAAATGGGAAGTGCTGTACCTCTGGGCAGCTCAGCTGTTTTGCTCCATTCTAATTCTCCAGCCATTTTTTGTACCACTGATTGACCAGTTGTTTTTTCCCCCCTCTGCCACTTAGGGGGTGGGGGGAGCACCAATTTTTTTTTCACCCTAGTCAGCAAAATGGCTAGGACTCTTCTGGCAGAGACCAGAATTCTGAACCAGACAATGAGAAAGCAGTTGAAGAATATTCTATTGTTTGAAATCTTCCTAGCAGTATCCTCAAATAATAAATCTATAAAAGGTGAGCAATTGATTTTATACAATTGTTTCTACAATCAAAATTTTGGTATTTTGAGAAAGATGCTACAGGTTTCATGGAATGTAGATTAATTCTATAGAGAGAGACACACACACATTATACATATATGTAGACATATACATATAATGTATTTGTGCACTCAGCAGACATACAATAGTTATTTTGAAAGCAGTACAAAGACTAACAAAAATAAATACAGCTGTGTGCACATTATTCCTATGGCACTTTAAGCATTCAGTGTTGATTCTTTGTATTCCAATGTAATATGATGACCGCAGATTGTTGGCTTGAGTCTTCTCTCACGCAAGTGTAAATTCACTGACTTCAGTTCAGTAACTCTTGATTTAAATCAGGATTGATTTAAAATGAGATCAAAATCAAGGCCTCTGTTTTTTGATGAGAAAGATGACCTTTTTTATTTAGCATCCCACTATTCATCTGTGTAACATTAAATAATATTATAATACTTACATTGATTCTGTTTTCCCCTTTGTGTTGGTTAACAGAAGTTGCACAGCCCTCCATGGATTAAACCTGAAGCTAAAAAATCAGCAGAGACAAATGAGAAGAAGCATGAAGAGTCAGATAAAACAGAAGAAAAAGCACTGTAAACATTACCAAGCCATGTTAACAATGTCCTTCATTTGCTATTGTCTTCATATTGTTTTTAGTCCAGAAGCATGATAATGTATCCAGTTTCTAAAGCATGCAACTTTTTTCACTATTTTATGAATGTTTGTAAATTAGTCTAGTTTCTGAAATAGACCAATTAGTACCTCTCAGCAATAATCCAACAGAAATGGATGTTTGAAGATATGCTTTGTAATACAGTCCAGTTTTTTGAAATATTATTCTGCCCTGATCAGTAACTTGCTTATTATAAATCAGTCTGTTTTGTAAAGAACTGCCATTCAGAAGTTTTCTTTTCTTAGCCTGTTCTGTTTGATAGCTATCTTTACTGTATACTGGGAGGCTGAAGTCAAAACGGGGATAAAAGCCTGCTAACATAAAATAATAATAATAATTACATAGTTAGAGTGCAATGCTACTCAAAAGAGTGACTATGAAAATGGCACAATAGGATTCTATATTTACCACCTTTCAATGCCTTCCATCTCAAGTCTACTCAGTTAACAGGTAAAAAGATGTTTGTTTGTTTTTCTAACTGCAACCATTACAAACTCAACTGAATCTCAAGTTGTTTTCTTTGTGGCTTATGCAGCACCAACATAAAAATTCTTCAGTTGAAACCAAGTTAACAATTCTACTGAAGATGCACAAGCCAGAATGGAATCCATCTCCATCTCCCATAGCTGTGTTGGCCCTGCTGCCCTAACAGGGGTGAAAAAGAGTTAAAACGTACTTTGTCACCATAATTGGCAAAACACAGAGAAAGTGGATTTGATGAGTGCTTGCAATGGGATGTGCTACCTCTATAGTTCTTAAGAATCTCTTAGCTGTGCATGGAGTGCACTTTCTGTATCAGCTCTGCAGAATAGGGAGTAGAACCAGCAGGGAATTAATATCTGGAGAATTGATTCAACTGAGGTTAATTTAAGCTACAGGGCCCAGCTGCTAGTTCTAAAAGAAGAAGAAAAGGTGAATCTGAGGATGGGGAAGTGCAAATTCTTCTTTGAGTATTTGTTAGAGTGGATCCCAAGTAGGTGTGAATGTGTCTCATGATTAGCAATGTCTATTGGGCCTTGCTTGTGCAATGCACATCCTCATTCTCCCGCCATGGCAACAAGACAGAAACCCTTTGATCAAAATTAATTCCTCTTATTAGTTTATTTATCCCTTTCCATTTAAATGATGAAAACAAACAAACAAAACTCTCCTTTTGTTTTCTTACTACCCTGGTTCCTTGTCTTCATGTAATGGTGAACTCAAAGCCTTTTGGGAAAATCCATGAGAGTTACATCAAACCCAGAGGAAAAAGAGATCGACCTCTAACTCTCAACAGATAATGGGAAAGTTTTCCTGTGCAAGTATCCCTAACAGCCAGCACACAAGGAGAGTGGTACCAAAAAGAAACCAATGTTGAGTAAAATCTTGGAATTGAAGTCACCCCTGGCACTTACTGCCTTGGTGGCAAAGACCTTACCACCTCCTCACAGAGGCAGGGAAGTCCAGAATAGAGATAGACATGACTCCAGGCACTGCTCTGTGTCCTCCCATAAGGAGAGGTCAAAATACCAGCCCTCCAAGGAGGAGACCACTAAGCACTCACTATCATAGTGACTAAAGATCAGCATAAAAATATGCAAGCCCAGCACCAACATTGACACTGTCCACTCCAGTCCCTATATTGGCACCAACAACAGAATCAGTCATGGTATCTACTAGCAGAGAAACTAATATCCTCTGTGGCAATGTCTTTGGTACTGAGATCTTCATCAGCGCCAGTGCATGCACCTATCCTTCCACCACCAATATCATTTATCAGCAACACCCCTGGACTAATCTATTCATCATCCTTATTAGCAGGGCATAACTTCTCACCAACATCCAGTAGGGAATCTTGGGAGTAGACCAGAGACGACTCCTTCAGGGTCTCAGTGTTTGGAAATGGACTGTCCATCCCCAACCAAACCAGACATACCAATATGTATACAAGTGGGGGAAAGGGAATATAGGATCTCGAATCATAGAATATTAGGGTTGGAAGAGACCTCAGGAGGTCATCTAGTCCAATCCCCTGCTCAAAGCAAGACCAACACCAATTAAATCATCCCAGCTAAGGCTTTGTCAAGCCAGGACTTAAAAACTTCTAAGGATGGAGATTCCACCACCTCCCTAGGTAACCCATTCCAGTGCTTCACCACCCTCCTAGTGAAAAGGTTTTTCCTAATATCCAACCTAGACCTCCCCCACTGCAACTTGAGACCATTACTCCTTGTTCTGTCATCTGCCACCACTGAGAACAGCCTAGCTCCATCCTCTTTGGAACCCCCTTCAGGTAGTTGAAGGCTGCTATCAAATCCTCCCTCACTCTTCTCTTCTGCAAACTAAATAACCCCAGTTCCCTCAGCCTCTCATCGTAAGTCATGTGCCCCAGCCCCCTAATAATTTCCGTTGCCCTCCGCTGGATGATCTCCAATTTGTCCACATCCCTTCTGTGGGGGGCGGGGAGACCAAAACTGGATGCAATACTCCAGGTGTGGCCTCACGAATGCCGAATAGAGGGGAATAATCACTTCCCTTGCTCCTACTAATACAGCCCAATATGCCATCGGCCTTCTTGGCAACGAGGGCACACTGCTGACTCATATCCAGCTTATCGTCCACTGTAATCCCCGGGTCCTTTTCTGCAGAACTGCTGCTTAGCCAGTCGCCTCATCGAAGACAGAGAAGCAGGCTATAGTTCCTCTCCCCCAATATACAGAGACAGGGGAGGTGATAGATCAAGACGAGCAGCAAAATCCCCCATGCTCCTATTGCCACGGTTTAAGCAGCCAAGCTATTTAGGAAACCTCTCCCGACTTCAGTATTGCCATCTCAGGTCAGCTGGAGATGGAGGCAGCTGCTTCTCCAAAGTAAGTTACCCACCTTTCAGAGAGCGCTGCTTGCCTGGGATCTCAATGCTGTCCTTTCAAGCCATTTCATTTTGGAATGCTTCCTCCACCACGTTACAATCAAGACAGTCTTCTTACTTGCCATTTCAACAGCTAGCAGAGCTGAGACCTCATCCAATTTTTATCCCTAAAGTGGTTTCAGAATTCCATTTGAACCAGGCCATCTACTTACCTGTATTCTTTACTAAAGCCCATGCCACACTAGGGGAGAAGAATCTCCATGTTCTGCATGTTTCAGGAGTTTTATTATACTATGTTGATTAAAAAAACCCTTCAATCTGGCACTCGTCTTTTTGTGATCATCTCTGGTGCTTTGAACATTCAAGCTCTTTCCTCCCAGAGGATGTATAAAAGGATCCCACAGTGAATATCAATCTACTACCAGATGGATGAGGTGCCTCTCCCTCCAAACGTTAAATCTCACTCCACTAGAGAATAAGCTATATCCGGTGCCTACTCCAGGAGCATATCCATATTAGAAATCTGTAAGGTTACTATGCAGAGTAACTCCTTGGTGTCCATTAAGCACTACAGTCTTGACCTAGCTGCAAGGTCAGATGCCAAGTTTGAGAAGCAGTGTTACAATCGCTGTTCAATTAGGTCAGTCAGAACTCCTCAGTTCCATCTTCCAGATGGGACACTGCTTGCCAGTCACCTACAGTGAGATTTACCATGGATATGTACTCAAAAGAAGAAAGAATGGTTACTTACCTTATAATAACTATGGTTGTTTGAGATGTAATCAGTGTGGATCCCATGAACCACCTTCCAACCCTCCTTTTCAAAGTTCTCTATACCTGGGATTATGATTTAGCAAGGGAACTGAGGGATAATTGCAGCCACTCTGCACTTTATGCCTTTGGATAGAGAAGCATAAAAACATGCAGACATGGCCCAGTAGACACTGCTATTTAAAAGATTCTGATCTCACACATGAGATACTTAGGGTATGTCTACCCAGCAATTTAACACCTCTGACTGGCCCATGCTACTGACTCAGGCTTATGAGCTCGAGCTAGGGGGCTGTTTAATAATGGTATAGATGTTCTGGCTTGGAGTGGGGTCCAGGCTCTAGGACCTTGAAAAGTGGAAGGATCACAGATCTTGGACTGAAGTCTGAGCTGGCATGTCTACAGTGCATTAAAACAGCTCCTTAGCCTAAGCCCCATGAGCTTGACGCAGCTGGCACGGGCCAGACACCAGTTGTTAATTGCAGTGTAGACATAGCCTTTTAGTGGGATCCATGCTGATAACATTTCTAGGAATTAGGGTTACCATAAGGTGAGTAACTGTTCTTTTCACTCAGAAGGGAGGATGGATGACCCTTCTCAGACCCTGAAAGGGGGAGAAAATTGTGTTTCAGGGGTTTTTTGCTTGTAGTCTACAGAGGGGTGAAATAATATTAGCCCTGGAAATGGAAAATGTTTTTCTGAAACCTGGTGAGGTGGAAGGACCTTGGAGCCTGAGCTCCAGTCCAAGTAGGAACATACACTGCTATTTTTAGCCCCACGGCTTGATCCCTGTGAGCCCAAGTAAATTGACATGGGCTTTAAAATTTTGCATGGTGGGCTATTTTTTGAAGTGTAGACATACCCTTAAGCATCAAATGCAAAACCTGATTGCCTTTCTGATCTCCCCTAATACTTCTAATTGACTGGTTTGCACAAGGGTCAAGGGGAGATAGTCAGCAGGGCCTTTCTCATTGGCCAGTCGAGATCTACCCTATATGCACACTCACCTGTAATAGGTGAAGGGATGTGTACCATAACATTATGCTGCTACTTGACATAAAAGTCACAGGGCACAAAATCCAACCCTTCATTTTGAAAGTAAAAGATAGTCTTAAAGGGAATAAATAGACCTGGATATATTCTCCCATTTATGTATTATCAGAAGGTCAGCAGTTAAAAGCAGGTTCTACTTTGAAAACAGCCCTTCCATATTTTGCTGCACATGCAGTGCAACAGGTAAAAGGGCAAAGCAGTATCCTGGATCACTGCACATTGTAACATCTCATGACTGTTTTTCTGCTAGATTGCACAATAGGATAGTCCCAGATGCCTTTTTTGTCTCCTTTCTGGAAAGAAGTTCATCCATGTCACATATATTGATTTTTATGTAAAGGTCATAACCAAGAAGTGCTCACTTATGCAAAATTGGAAACACACATTTTTGGATCAAAACAATGAACACTACAAAACAGAATGTTAAAATCCATGTTATTCCCCTCCTTAAAAGCTACAATGTTTGTGTTGAAATGGGTCATTTGTCTGCGAATAGGGCTCAGTAACTCATTTTGCTTGAGCGAACATACATATTTTACTAGATGTGATTTCCATTTTATTCATCAAAAAACATAAAAATAGCCCTTAGTGTTTCACTCCTTGAAAATTAAGATGCTCAATTCCAATTCATTGTTTAATTTTCATATTGAATTTTTACTGTCTTTGCAGGGTAAATGGGACATGGGTAAGTGAAATGAAAACATACTTTATGACATAAATATTGTAGTGATACTGGGCTAAATTTATCCTAATGAAAGCCCATCAAATACAATGGTTTTCCACTAGAGATTTGGCTGGCTCAATGTATTCATCAGGAATAAATTTTCTACCTCAACATGGATTTCTTCGAACGCTAGGGAAAAAAATTCAATATGGTGTACTCAAACTGTAGACTAGAGCAGTTTTCTGAAAAATATGACCTTTTCTGAAGTTTTCTTCATAGATACAAATATGAGTCTTTAATATTTTTCATTTTTTAGCATATACTGAATAGTATCTTTCCTATACTGTGTTGTATTTGCTGTAAATACAAAGTGTTAAATTATTCTCATTTGAATGTGTTATAGAAACAGCAACAATATTTGTACATACTAAGTTTACTGTGTACCAAAAATAACTAGGAACATTCTGTATAGGACTTCAAACTGATTCCTATTGGAATATTTCTAACTGCACAATATTAGGCTCTGATTCTGCCTTTGTATGCATGTGACAGGGTGTACCAGCCCTTTTGAAGCCCCCTGTTGGAGGCCCCACAGTCTTACCACACCCTGCCCCCAGGAAGTAGCTGCAGAGATAGGTCCTCCAGGCCTGCCTAGAGAGTCTGCACAGAAGCAGCCAATCAGAGCCCAGCGGACTCAGATAAAAAGAGCTGCAGGGGCTAAGCAGGTCAGTTGCTGTCTGAGACCAGAAGGGTGAGGAAGGACTGCAAGACTCTGAAACTCTCCAGACAAATAGGCCTGCAGGAGACCCTGCTCAAGCAGGGAACAGACCGCGAGAACCAAGGATTGTAATCCTAAAGTAATGGGTGAAGGTGACAGGATTGAGTGGGAAGCAGCCCAGGGAATGCAGCAGTAGCAACTATTAAGGGAGCCAACATATGGTTGCTGTTGACAGGGTCTCTGGGTTGGGACCCAGAGTAGTGAGTGGGCTCTGCCCCCCAGTCAGTCAGTGGGGAAGTGGCCTGAGTCCTAAAAAGGGGACAAGACTCTTGGCTAAAAGCCTGAGAAAGGGGCTGGAATTTAAACAGGCCTGGGGTTGGGGCTGAAGACCCTGGTGAGGGCCAACCATATGTTGAACTTTTGGGGCTGTGAGAATCTGTGAAGATGAAGAGTCTACAGCAGGGATTGACAACATTTGGCCTGCGGCCCGCCAGGATAAACACCCTGGTGGGCCGGGCCGGTTTGTTTACCTGTCCAATCGCGGCTCTCACTGGCTCCAGTTTGCTGTCCCAGGCCAATGGGGGCCGCGGGAAGCGGCGCGGGACGAGGGATGTGCTGGCCGCCCATTTGGCCTGGAGCAGCGAACCCCGGCCAGTGGGAGCCGTGATCAGCCGAACCTGTGGACGCGGCAGGTAAACAAACCGGCCTGGCCCGCCAGGGTGCTTACCCTGGTGGACCGTGTGCCAAAGGTTGCCGATCCCTGGTCTACAGGGAGAAAGCCCTGGTAGCAGTGTTCCATCACAAACTGGGGAAGGACTTAAAGTTAGCCCTGAAGGGACTGAGAACTGAGCCCAGAAAGCAGGCTGAAGAGTAAGCCAAAAGGAAGAGACGATCATTTGCTTGGATGTTTGTTTAGACTTTCAGATGGACTTCTGTTACCCAGGAAGGGGTTCATCCATTTTAGACTGTGACTTGACTAGAGGACTGAGCCACTGAAGACACACACCTAGTGAGGCTCACAATCTAGAGCTGGTTCCAGGAACAAAAAAGAAGATTGCAGCACTGCATCCACCTGACAGGAGGCATTCACAGAGGTGAGTGCACCCTGTCACAATATCTTTTATAAGTAAATGAAACTAGTTGTGTGTATAAAGCTAATCACACATGTAAGTATCCATTTCAACAAAACTATGCGACACATATTAGCTACATGTCCTGTAACTGAAAGTTTGTGCTTGGATTCCTGAAATTTTTGTTTCTAATACAGAAATATTAGGGACCCTGTCACAGGGTGATCTCCTGTGAGTCTCTCACCTTAGGTACAGACCATACTCAATCCAGGCCACCTTCGCTACCACCTTGCTTTTATTATAATGTTCTAACAGGCCATTCGCTGAAGTACTATTTACATATTATCAAGTCCCAGTGAGTTCCCCCTCTTACATCTGGAAACAAAGGGAGTAGCGCTAGCACTAGCAGCCAGCTCTATCTTCCTTTAGACTCCTCACTGCATCCAGGGTTTCCTTTCTATCTATTTATCTGCTCCCAGCTGTTGGGAATTTCTCCCTCTAATTAGCCCTTCAGCTGTGGCCCTACTTCTTAATTGATCCTCTCTTGATGTCTCAGTTAACCAAGTTGGTGGGGATTTGAGTGACAGTTTACTGAGTCAACTCCTGACTTAGAACCCATGTCACAGACCAGTTTGGTTTCTTCATGAATAACCTAGTACTCAGTACCAGGGTTAAAGCCCCTGCCTTACTTTCAGCTGTAGATGCCTTGTCAGTGCTGTCTCCCCTCAGTGCAAACATGATGGGTTCATGCCAAAGTCCCTCTGGGAATGTGCGTCCTCTAATATCTGCAGGCATGCCTGCAGTACATTGTGACAATGCATCTCCGACAGTCCACCAAAATTGTTGGAATGTTGCAACTCTTCACAGGCATGGTCATCAGGTCGCTGTCTTACGTGAAATGGACTGTCTTAGTATATCAATCGCAGGATTAACAAAAGCAAGGCTGATAGATGACAGACATCACAAGGTGGAAGATTCTTACTTCTGTATTCTGGTGGCACCAACCATTTATATGGGGTAGCACTACCACTGCGAGGCAAGGCCAAGTCCTCCCTGACAACCTGGACACCCATGTCTCCCCGTTTACTTATTGCACGTCTAAAACATTGGCATGATTACCTCACTGTTATAGTAGTTTATGCGCCAACAGAGGAATCTGTTGATTCGGGCTAGGTCTACACTATGGGGGGCGGAGGGTCGACCTAAGATACGCGACTTCAGCTACGTGAATAGCGTAGCTGAAGTTGCGTATTGTAGGTCGACTTACCTGGCTGTGAGGACGGCAGCGAGTCGACCGCTGCCGCTCCGCCGTCGACTCCGCTTCCGCCTCTTGCCGTGGTGGATTTCCGGAGTCGACGGCAGAGCGATCAGGGATCGATTTTATCGCGTCTTCGCTAGACGCAATAAGTCGATCCCCAATAGATCGATTGCTACCTGCCGATCCGGCGGGTAGTGAAGATGTGCCCTCAGTTAAAGATCATTTCTACGATCAGTTGGAATATCTAGTATGCACAGTCCCTCCATATGATAATCTCGTGATCCTGGGTGACCTAAATGCAGTTACTGGCTCCCTGAGAACTGGGTTTGAACAGGTCATTGGTCATTATGGTTCAGGCACACCTAATGATAACTCTCACCCCTTGCTTACATTCTGAGCCTCCCAGAATCTTTCCATTCTTGGGTCATGGTTCAAATGGCAACGCATACACCAGATGTCATGGATCTCTCATGATGGTGTCACTCAGAAGGAGTAGGACCACATCATTACATGCAATAAGCATCTTCTCGCCCCCTGTAGAGTATATTATGATGAAGAATGCTTGGCAAACACAGCTCACCATCTAGTGGTCGCCCGTATGGTGTTGATGCTCCGCTGAGCAGGTAAGCCCTCTGCAATGATGAAGAAATTTGACATCGACACACTCCGTGTGCCAGGTTTAGCCAACAGGTTTAGTATTGACGTCAGCAACAGATTCTCGGCTCTAGCTAATCTGCCAGATGACGTGGAGGTTGCCTGGTCCCTGTTCACTTCTACCCTCAACCATCTGCTGAGCAGACGATTAGCTATAGGCATCCATGGCTATCAGAGGAGGCCTTCCAGATAATTAAATTGAAGGCCTCAGCCTGCCAGTGTGGTGATAAATGCACTTGTAATCAGCTGAAGTGAAAATTTAACACCCCGCAATCGCGAGGCATATTATAACCAAGTGACAGATGATGTCGAATCTTGCTTAACCAGGGGCAACTTGAAGCCAGCATTCCACATCATTCGTAATCCCAACGGTCAAGAGGTAGTCACTACAAACGGCATCTTGAATGACAGCCAAGGCCATCCATGTAAATCGGATGATGACATTCTCTCACGATGGGTGGAACATGATCACAGTGTCCTGAACCATCCTCCAGCTGCCACTTGTTCAGAGCTGGATGATCTGGCAGTCACTGCAGTTCCAGATCCAGACATTTGTACTGATGCACCAACATTGGATGAATTGAAGCATGCCATCTCCAAACTGAAAAATGGATGCACAGCCGGTACTGATGGCATCCCCTCACAGCTGCCAAAATGTGCTATTGATCCTGTAGCAGAATCACTTCTGGCCATCTCTAATCTGGTGTGGAGAACTGGAACCCTGCCAATCGCCTGGAAGGACGTTATTGTGATCTCACTCTATAAGAGCAAGGGACCGTGCAGTGAATATAAGAGCTACAGGCCAATCACCTTGCTCGCTGTTCAAGGGAAGATGTTTGCGCATGTTTTGCTGGCATTCCTGGAGCCTTTGCTACATCGGAAGTGTCATCCCCAATAGTCAGGCTTTCCGAGGAACAGGTCCTCGTTAGATGCCATTTTGGCCCTTTGCTTGTTGTCAGAGATACATCGCAAATTCAGGAAGCCCCTTCATGTAACATAGGTTGATCTTAAGGCTGCATTTGATTCAATAGACCATGTCACGTTATGGAAGGCCTTAAAGGCCCTACCACTCTGCTGGACTTGATTAGAGAGCTGCATAATGGAGCCACTGCCTGTGTTCGTCTGGGGAACCAGATGTCAGTGTCTTTTAAATCAGTATCTGGTGTTAGGCAGGGTTGCGTTCTGGCCCCTACACTTTTTTGTCGGGCAATGGATTTCATAATACAGCATTCTGTCAGGTCCACAGGCACTGATATAGGTGATCTCTCACTCACAGACCTTGACTACACTGATGACGTTGTTCTTTTAGTACAGAGCCCCGCTAGGTTTCGTGAGGCACTCTAGCACATGGAGGAGGAGTCAGCTAAGATTGGTCTCCATGTTTCATGGTCAAAAAAGAAACTGCAAAATCTAGGACCAGGCCCACCTGCGATTCCAATCTCTTTGAACAACGAAACCGTCGAATCAGTTTCCAGCTTTTGCTCTCTGGGTTCCGCACTTACCAGCTCCTCCAAGTCTCACATGGTGATTCTCCATTGGATTGGCATCGCAGCATCTGCCATGAGTCATTTACAATGGATATGGAATCAACATCATCTTAGTATGACAACCAAGTTCAGGATTTATTCGAGCTGTATCCTTCCCATACTGTTGTACAGCTGCGAAACATGGACACTACGCCGCTCAGATTGGATAAAACTGGAGGCTTTCCACACAAAATGTCAACATTGTGTATTGGGCATAAAGTGGAATGACTTCATCTCCATTACAGATGATTTATGGTCGCTCAGATCTACAGACTATTGGGGCCATTGTCCTCAGGCGGCTCTTTACGTTTTTCGGACATGTTGCAAGGATGCCACAAGACATTCCAGTGAAAACCATTCTCTGGGTGGCTTGTAACATCTGGGATAAAATTCCACCAACCGAGGGGTGGAGGCGGCCCAGAGGCAAACCCCCTATTACACAGGGTTCATCAAGTCTGCTCCGATGTTGGACTCTCAGGCTGTCAAGCCTTTGCGGTTGTGCAGGAACGGACCAAATGGCGAACGATCAATCGCTATAGCCACCTGTCTGGCTAAGTGTTGAAGAAGAATGTATTGTTGTATGTATTAAATTACTGCCAGTAACTTGCAGTGATTCAGAAAATCATACAATTTTATAGAATACTGTGTATATCAACTCAGAACCCTTTTCACTTGGGAGATGAAAAGGGTACCACTTCTTAAAAGCATGTTCTCACTTGTAATCAAACAATGACAGACAGTGATGTCTTTATACATAGTGGTGTCTTTATACTTTATCATGATGAATATTTCAATTTTATAGGCTCATGTACTGTGACAAACACAAATTGCAACAGACTAGAATTATTTATTGGTACCTGTTGAGCAAGTTCTGTTGGACTAAGTAAATATAAACAAGTGTGACTGCTCATATAAATTTACTTGGCCACTTGGAAATTATTTAGATCTTGGGTAAGAGAGTCTCCTGCAAATACAGAGAGCTGCAAGGGCTCTGGACAACTGAGGACCCAAAAAGCCTGAGGTCAAAATTGGGACTTAAGTCCATATTTAGGCACCTAAATAAAAGTGGCATGATGTTTTGAGAAGTGCTGAGCACCTGATGCACAGATTAAAGTCAAAAGTATCCATTAAGTTTGGATACTCAGTATGAGATACCTAGGACCTGATTTTTTTCCAAAGTACTTCACATTATATAGCACACTGAGCACAAAATAACCATCTGTTAAAAGTTTTAAGTGAGTTGCCTAGCATTAGATAGAAACTCTTTGACAGAAGAAGTGATAAAATCCAATTCCTCAGGGCAGTTTTCAACTGTATTAACAATGAGATCATCCTTTATCTTACTGTTCTCTCCTGCCTCATTTACTAAACACCTTCCAATTTCTGCAATACATGGGGCAAGAGTCCTACAGACAACAGCATCTTTGACTACATAACCCATTTTAATCCCACAGCAGATCCATCCTGTGCACTGCATGAGGCAGGGGTCCTGTGGGGGAAATAGTATGTGATCATGTAAGTAAAAACTGTATCTTACTGTAGAGAGAGAAATTAAGGTTCCTTGTTCTGTTCCCAGTCTCCTGGCCCAGCCATTCCCACTTCCCCCTCATAGAACTCAGGGCTGGAACAGACCACCAGATCATCTAACTTCCTGCACAACACAGGCCACTAGCATCTGCACGCTAAACCACAAACTGAAATTAGACCTAGGTACTCCAGCTCTCAGGAGACCAAACTATTATGTGCCACAGGCAGAGAATAGGCAGGACCAAGGTGTGCCAATGTCTGATGCTCCTGCAATGGCAGGGAAATTATTAAGATAGATATGTTCAGATGATCCTAGCAAGTGACCCACTCCCTCACATGCTATAGAGGAAGGTGAACAACCCCCAAAGTTACTGCCAATCTTATCTGGGGGAAAATTCCTTTTCAACCCCACATGTGGCAATCAGTTCAACACTGAACATGTGAGCAAGAATCAGCCAGCCAAGCACCTGAGAGAACGCTTGGTACCATCTCAGAGCATTGGCCAACCCTATCCAGTGTCCCATCTCCAGCTCGTGCCCTCTCATATGTTTCAGAGAAATGTGATTAAAAAATTCCCCACACCAACCTCAAATACATTTTGGGGGTGGGGGGAAGTAAATTCCTTCCAGAGCCCTGCAGGTGACCGGCTTATGCCTTGAAACATGAGATTTTTAGGAACATCAGGCATGATCCAGAAAGGACTGCCAAGGCTGTTGAGCCCTGTCCCCCACCATTACCAACAACCCCTTCATACAATCACACTGTTTTGTTTTGGGGGATTTTTGCCCCTACCACTTTTATTGGGAGGCTGTCCCAGATCATCACTAAGATGGCTGAAACCTTCTAATTTCCTGCCTGAATTTGTTCATGGCCAGTATATAACCATTTGTTCTTGTGCCAACATTGCCCTTTTGCTTAGATAGCTCTTCATCTCCCAGGTATTTACGCCCAATATGGTTATAGCGAGCATTCATAGCCCTTCTCAGCCTTGAATTTATGAGTCAAAACATGCCAAGGTTTATAGTCTTCTCTCATAATAGGCCTTCCATTCTTCCAATCATCCTGGTAGCTCTCTTTTGCACCTGTTTCATTTGGAATTCATAGAAATCATAGATCATAGAATGTCAGGGTTAGAAGGGACCTCAGGAGGTCATCTAGTCCAACCCCCTGCTCAAAGCAGGACCAATCCCCAGACAGATTTTTGCCCCAGATCCCTAATGGCCCCCTCACGGATTGAACTCACAACCCTGGGTTTAGCAGGCCAATGCTCAAACCACTTTGCTATCCCTCCCCCCTAAATTCATCTGTTTTCTTCCCCAGCTCCTCTTATGATCTGTCTGTCACCCTCTTCCCTGGCCTTCTGTCTCCCATCCCCAATCACATTGCCCATCCACACTGACTTCCAGTCTGTTTCCTGCTCCAGGCACAGAATTCAATCTGTGCACTGCCCTTCCTCAGCTCCTTGTTCCAGTCTTTGACCAGCTGGTCCCAGTTCTCTCCCCACATCCTGGCTTGTCATGTCTGTCATCCCTCCCCTCAAATCTTCTTCCTATTCCCACTTGTTCCCAGTTCCAACCTCCTTGCCCAGCCTGTACCAGTCTCCTCATATGATATCACAGTGCCTCTTCCACCTCTTTCGCCCGCCCCACCACCCATTCCCATTTTTCTCATTGGCTCCCAGCTCCAGTTGTCCTCCCTTTGCCAGTCTCCAGTACCATTTTCTCCCTCTCTCCCAGGGTCTTTGTCCCAATCTTCTCATCCAGATCAGCTCTTGTTCCCTCTGCATTTGAATCAAGCAGCCTGGGCATCAGCATGGGGATGATTACTGAGTGCGCAGGATAAACAGTCTGCCTACTTTGAGTTCTGGTGCCTTGCCTCATCCCACAGCAGCAATTGTAGGGAAAGGCCTGTTCACCCCTAGACTGGAGCATGATCAGGGCAGATGGTATCTTCAGGGAAGTTTACTGCAAAGCTCTAGCAAGTCACCGAGAATGTGTGAAATGCAGTTTTTTAAAGTCTTATAACTTGGCCACATTTAGGAAGATTTTCAAAGGGATGGCCAAAGGCCACACCCGTGAAAAAAATTGTGCCCCTGCCCCAAAACATGGGGGTGGTAGAGTGTCTCAAACAAAAGGTCAGCAAAAATGTTAACATGGTCAAAACTATGCATTTTGCATGATCTAATTCTGGGAAATAACTGAACCATTTTGGCTGAAATGTTCGAAAAACTCTCAGCCTGAGGCCAAAGCTGAGGGGGCAAAATTTCAACCCGAATGGCTAAAGTTTGGCTAAGTTTTAAACAACTGAACAGATGTTCTTATGTGAAGTATCAGAACCTTAATACATAGTGCTACCAGTCCTGCCTATCATATTGCTATATGATCTTTAAAAGAAAAATTGTACCGCATATAGAGTATAGCTACAAATATGGTACTGTACTGTGTCAAACTCTGCTGTATATATCCCATACAATCCCTTCAATGTACAGGCACACCTGTAAGCAAAATGGCCTAGTTAGGCTTGGAAGGATTAGATATTTATTGATAAATGTCAGTAAATGGTAATTTTCACTCTATTCCCACAAACTGACCAAAAAAATTCCATTGATCAAAATTTACAGCTAGTCAAAGTTTAAAAAAAAATCTCTATCTGCATTTATTAGTTTGATTTAAGGATATTTACTCTGTGTATCTTAACATGATTTTGACAATTTTTGTTTTAATGGCTCCTCTAGGTTTTAATGAACCTCTAACCTTTTGAACCTCAGCACTTACCATCATTAAATAATTGTCTGATTCTTCCACCATTTCCCATAACATTGAATATTTAAATGGATAAAAAATAAAGTTTAAAACCCATAATTTTGTGCAACTGTGAAAATGTAAATAAAGCTTAAAAATAAACAGTTATCCATCAAAACTAAAAAAATAAACATCAAATTCTGCTAAACCTATTTATAAAGTGCATGTGCATGTTTGCACACATTATCACATCTTTTTATATAGAAATGATGGGCCAATGTACTAAATATTTAATCCAACATGTTACACAGGATCTAAAGATACTTGTCAAATATCTTAAGATCTAGATATTTTAACATAACTTTATAAGAATATTTCTGATTAACCATGTGATATGATAAGATTCCTTTACCAAATGTTGAACTATGGTTTAAAGTGATGAAACTTTCATAAGGTATTTCATTTTACATATCAAATATCCTCTCACTTTCTTCCTTTTCTCTTTCTTTTCTTTGCCTCTGTCAAACTGTCATCTGAAATCTGTTTCACAGATGACATTACCATTAAGTCCTAATACTGTATGTGAAAGTACAATATGGCAGTCACATTCCATTGACCAAAAACATTTTCAACAGATACTTTTATTCATATTCCTCAGGTCAGTGAACTTGGACAATTGATTTGGCACACATATTCCTGGATGAGAATCTGACATATTAGTAGAGGTGTAGTGTCAGAAAGCATTAGTATTACACTCCACTAGTATCTCAGGAGCACTATGGGTATTGCTCTGGGCATATATTGCTGTGGCATCTAGTCTAAAATTAAAGATAATGTGGACCAGAACTGGATGTGGTACGTAATGGAAAATAACTCTTTTCAAGAAGGCCTTTTCAATGATATCAAACATAGGTGCACTTCAGAATTATCATAGGACTAAGCAAAGCTAGCAAAATGAGTTTAGAATAATTTCTTATCAGTGGCATATAGTACACCAGGGACACTTTTTCACTTTTACTATGATATGGGAAAAAATACTACACACAATGTAATATTTAAAAATGGTGTTGGGATTTAAACATCAATTGCTCATGCACCAAAAAAAAACCCCATGACTTTGATGGGAATATTGGTATGCAGGATCAGCCCTATACATTGTAAGCTCTGACAGTTTTCTATTAAAAACAAGAGGTTTCAATGGGCAACTTGAGATGAAATATATGGGCGAAATCCTGGTCTCACTGAAGTCATGTTTTACTTATTGACTTCAAGGGGACCAGGATTTTGCTCATGGATTATAGAAAGGAAATGTATATAAGGCCTCACATAAAGCCCATTGAAGACAATGAGTCTTTAGTGTCTGACACACAGACTCCTTGATAAAGGATCCTCTGTTCTTCGCAAATAATTCTCACCTCAGATTTGATAAACTCACTACACTGTACATGTCTTACATGTTACTCTTTATGGGTAAGTATCCTGTAAGATATCTACAGAAATCTTGTAACTTATCAAGATTTATAATTGCTGCAAGATGTATGTATGGGTAATATTTAAGGAATAATATATTTATTTTGAAATTATGCTTTATGGACTTGGAATAAAAATAATCACTGCAAGATAATGTGCATCAGTGATGGCCCATTCAAACAATGGAGTTGTCACCCTGCCCTGTCTGGCCAGTGATGCAGTGCAAGACTCAATTGTATAGTCTTGCACATCATTAAAATTTTGAATGGTAAACCATCAGAGGCAACAAACTATTGAAACCACTTAAAGGTAAAACAGAAACTTAAGAAAAAGGGTTCACTCTGTGTGAATAGAAACAATAGATTGTTTCCAGTATAAAACAGAGGAGGGAAAAGCCCTCTGTATCCATTCACTGAGGAAAACCCTTTCTGAATCAAGTGTACTTTCATGAACATTTGGAACCTGGTTCTTGAGAAACCAGGCAGCTCTGCAACAGATTGAATTTTGGGTGTCTGTGCGTGGTAATCTACTTGATTATATAGGAAAGGTAACTGTAGAAATTTAGACCCAGGTTTGTGTTTTATGATTTTGTTTTGTATTTTAACCATTTGTTTCCATTCTGTCTCATTTCTACTTAAATCTTTTTATTCTTTCTTAAATAAAGCTACTTTTGTTTTTATTATGAGCACTTACTGGAGCAGCAGTTTAAGGTTAAACTGGGGTACACTGCTCTTCTGGGTGCAGAGGATCTGGAATGTCTGTGAGAAGCCACTGTCGAGCTGGATATCACAGGAACACAATTCAAGGGGACTCGGGGATTGGGTGCACTTATTGTTAACCTGCAAGGCAAAGTTACCACTGGCATAGCCCAGAGGAAAATGCTTCAGTGGATGAAAGGCTGGTGGTATTGGAGAGCTGATACCTAGCTAGGCACAGGCAAGACTTCCCCATGCTGGAGACAGGCAGTAACAAAGTGATTCTCTCAGTGCTGGGTATGCCAACAACTGTCAGTGTACTTGGGTAAAAAGGAAAGTCCTTTGGGACTGATTATAGGCCCTCTCAGAGGTCCAGAGAGGCCCAGGCCACTTCCAGCTTTTGAGGCCCCTAGCCACAATAAAAATAAAAAATGAAGACACATGAAAACAAAATAAGGCACCAAAATAAGGCACTAAAATGTAACAATTCTCTACCTTTCAACATGCACTTGATCCAGCACCAGTCACTAGTAGTGGTTTGTTTATATAATCAGCTGATCTGAGAGGACACGTTCATCACGGTCTTATCTTGTGCCAGCAGAATCAATATATTTTTATTAATATGTATTAACATTTTTAACTCTTTTTAATATGACAAAATCTATATCAGTTAACAAAAAAAACTATCTATTACCAAATCACATCTCTTATTTGCTTAAATTTGCAGCTCTACGCTGAGAGAGTGTGTCACATTTTGGTCTGATAGGCATGCACATAAAAACAAGTTGCAAAACTTATCAAATGCCAAAAAATTAACACGTGTCTAAATTTGAGGCCCCCTTTGAGCTTGAGGCCCAGGCCAAATGGCCCTCCTGGTCCCCCTTCTGATTGGCCCTGACTGAATATGATGTCATTCTCCAGAAGTAGCATGTTCAAACATATAACAGAAGAATGGATCTATCTATTTAGACTTTTATACCATGTTCATCATCCTGGTATCGGAATGACTCAATTGATCTACAACTGGATGAATGAACGTATATGTAATTTTGATCTCAGATAAATGTATTTGAGATTTATTACAAATATTATACTATGTTGAAGTATATTATTTTTACTAAAGATTAGTTTCAAATATCTGGACCAAATTCACCAGCGGGGTAGCTCTGAAATGAAAGCAAGCAGTATTAAAACCCAACTCAGGGGGCAGGAAGTGGGCTCCACTTAACTGCTGCTATATTGTGATGTACCTGGAGCACAGCAATAATAAAGACACTTGGAGGAGGCATCCTTGTGGACTCTGTGTGCTACTTAATTTCCTTGATTCACAGAGGGCCTATTAGACAGGGTTTTCTGGAGCTGAGGGGGGAACCTGTTCCCAGGATCCTACGTGGATTGGGCAGCCCCCTGATGACAGGAAGATAGAGAGAATTCATTTCAATGTTTTTATTCTCATTTGGGGAAACTAGAATTCGTATCTTCAAAGCTCTAAACTGTGATAAAATTAAGTTGAGCTCAAAGTTTGGCATTTCAATTTCCCAAATGAAATTTTTTTTTTGATATATAAATTTGAGTACAATCATTTCTAGCATCAAGAAGTGCTGCCGTGAGGCTCTCTTTCAACAGATGAATAGAACCGGGACCTTTCCATTTCCTCCCCAATAAGTTTCACAAAAGCCAATTAGAACTTTCTGGGGAAATATTTGGAAAATATTATTGGTTTTATTTCAAAACAAATGATTGAAGAAAATAACTTAGAAGTCAGACTGCATGGGAAATCTTAGAGTAACTGAAATGCATTGTGAATAAGCTATTAGTGGACATCTCAATAGGACCTTGTGAGTATGGAAATGTAAGTGATATGGTAATGTTTCTGATAAGAAACTTAAGTTGGGATGGGGGAGGGAAATTCTATTATTCATTCAAACAAGCTTTGCTACAACCATATTCGCAAACCTTTCATGTTTACTTCTTGGGACCATTTGAACAATTGAGGTTTACTGAAATGGACAAATAAGTAGTGGTGGATACATTTATTAAAAAATATTCTCACCCAGTCCCCCAGGCTGCTTAACCTAATTTAAATAATGACAATACTTCAAAGTCAGAGAAAGAATAATAAGCCTCAAAGTAAAAAAAAAATCAGTTCTGAGAAGACAGCGGCCTGATCGCATTCCCGACTGACAAGAGGGATGGGAGATATTGAGGTATTGATAGTGCTCTGTGAAAATATAGAAGAGGGAACAAGGAGATGACCGACTCCCAACTATCCTCTGAAATCAGAGTACTAAGTTCGCATTTAAAAACAAATAAAGCAATGGCCAGACCATTTGGTCTGGCTGAGCAACTCCTGGTGCAGGACCAAGGGAAAGGAAACAGAGCCCTAGATCCTGAGGCTGCCTAGTGACTCTTTTGGCCCCAGCTGGAACATGGAGTTAACTTAAGGTCTGCTTTAACTTATGCCAGCAGAAATAGCCACCTGTTCTGTACTGTTCTGCCAGCCAGTGATCACCAGAGTGGAAAGTGTTCCAACGTAAGTATAGCTATTAATTAGCTGTTTCAATCATGCACAAAGTCACCTAGAATGAGATGCAGCCCCTGCCCGAAAGAATTGTCAGTCTAGAGTACTCAATCCTGCAAATGCTTACACATAACACGTTGCTCTTAATTTGGTTTTCCCAAAATTACACTATCCACAATGTCTCTCGGAGTTTCCATGTGAATGGTGCAACTCCACACTACCTCAGAGGAGGGCGTACCATATAAGGCACAATGGAACCCCAAATGAGCATGCCGTGTATTTAATCCTATGCTGTTTGCTTCGTACATATTACAAGTCTGATCCAAAGTTCACTGAAGTCAATGGAAAGTTGATTTCAGGAGATTCTGGATCAGGCCCTAATGTAGTATTTTAAACTCATTGTCAAGAGCTCCTTTAATTGCTGATATATTTCAAGTCATGTAATAAGGATAACTTTGCCACGTAGCAAGTTGATGGGTTCCTTGCCTCACATAAGCAGAAATATATCAAAATATGGAGGGAAAATAGCTGATGGCTAATAATACTAGTACTAATATATATACTATACTGATATATATCACTGATTGTGATACAGAAACTCCATAGCGATAGCTTCTTCTTTCTTACTTTGTTCCTGAGAAGGTCTGTTAAATCTTTAGGTATTCTCCCAGTAATACTGGCTTTTGCATTCATGCGTGTGTTGGATATAATGGATATTTAGCTCTCTCACTGCCCCTTTTTGATATTTTATGCAGTCAAGATTGATCACAGTAGCTGCTTCTTGAAATAGATTGTAAAGTAACAATTTTAGCTTACCTTAGAGAACTTAAACTCCAAGGCTACATCCATATCTGTAACATATTATCATGCTGCCTTAAGCCACTCCTCCTCTGTTTTGAAGAATTCTTGAGGAAAGCAGCTTCACTGTAATTTAATGGGCAGTTACTGTTTTAAAGACAGGAGAGGAATGAATTTCAGAACTAACACTTCTTTTCAGTATAATAAGCCACTTGTCAGGAGCAATGTGAGTAAGAGGACTGCATTGAAATGTCCTCACTATGGATGGGAGAACTCAGACAATTTAACAGTTTTCAAAAATCATTAGAACTCTGTAAGGGAAAAGAAAATTCTGTATTTCATCCATTTAGGATTCCGATTCTCCTATCACAAACACTCATTTTACACAGGTGCAACTCTCTTGGAACTACTCCTGATTTACACCAGTGTAAGAGGGAGCAAAACCAGGCCTTAAGCATGAAATTACCAAAACAAATCGTGTTCTCTAATTTACAGGATCATCTCTTGAGTTGCTTTTTAGATCGCAAGGCTGTCAATCAGCATTCAGACACCACATTGATGGAAATGTTTGTGCCACAGCACTTAACAGGAGGACTGTGTGAAGGTTGTCATCTTCCTCCTCTGATGTTAAGTGCTGGGTTGGAAAATTTTGGCTTTGGTTCTTTATTATCTTTACTATTATTTTCAAAAAGAAAACTGTTTACTAAGAGGTATTGATTAATAGAATTAATAGAGCCCATCAAAATAATACCCAAATTAATGGGATTAAAATAAGAGGTTACACTAGTAATTAGAGAGAACAGCTCTTTTATACCTCTAATTAAAAGAGCTTCTAAATCAATAATGGATTAATGGCACTAGGCTAAATGGTAGCTTTACACTAATGTTATCATTTGTGATGGTTACTAAAGAAGTACCTAACAGAGCTGACAAATTCAAAAGCACAGCTTTTAGCTACTGACAGACCAACCCATTTCTTATGTCATTCATGCACAAAATGAAACCACTTCTACATTTTCATTATGTGAATGACATCTAACAAACAGTTAAAGTATCTTCTTGTGGTGTCAGTGCTTCACGCTAGACACTGTAGGCAGAGGCTCATTGCAAGTAATGAAAGTATATTGCTTTTACCTTTGCCAATGCAGATGAGATGAGTGCCATCTGCAAGAAATTTCCACAAGTCCCAGCATGCAGCTAAATTTAGTAGTGCCAGCTGGATCTTGTTCTCAGGGTGTAATAACCTTAATATCATAATACTTCTGTTGATGGGGCAAATGATACTGCATCAGCAATGAACCTATCGCTGCCAGTCTCTGGCACTGATGACAATTCTGTCTTGTGCATAGTAAACAAACCAGAATCATGTCTCCCCCCACCCCAGTATTTGCTACTCATGCTCTGCAATTAGCATCCCACAGCTATAGAATTGAGGTTGAGTTCATTAAAGTTTGATGCCAGGTGTTTTTCTCTGTTGTTCTGCCCTTCAGAATATGCACTTTGATATGCATGAGGCTCAACAACAGAAAGGAAAAGAGTGAGGTGGGTGTTTTTTTTTGAAGATTTATTTCATGCATAATGCATGAGATCTAATTTCTTATTAGCCCTGGAACAGAATAGAGAATATTTGTGGGAAATGGTACAGTATGTGAGAAAGGAAATGTAATTTTCCACTCTTTTCTTTAGAACTAGTCTATGATTGACACATCTCTCTGCCTGCTCCCCTCCCCTCTCTTCAGATTTCCTCTTAACTAGAAAAAGTGTGTTTTTTTTCAATTTTTTTTTAATTGACTGTTCCTTGGGTGAAAATACAGACTGAAATACAGTGGTTGGCAGGTCACAAGCCCCGAGAAGATTTCAAACAAAAAAAAAAAAATGTTTGACAAATCCTTTAAACTTCACTGGGGTCATGCATTTCTGATAGAAACCAATTACCTTCTTGAGCTGCATTCCACAGTTAAAGAGAAGGAGAGGTATAGGGTGTCTCTTTCACTGAGCAGAGATGATTTATTTTTTAAAGTACCAAAGAGAAAGGAAACTGTTATGTAATCACTTTTGGGGTTCATTTTATGGAGTTGTTTTGTCTTTTATTGCCCGACCAGGAAGCACTGATTTGGGGACGAGAATTTTCTTTTGTCAGTTGACATGGATCCAGCCATTCTGCAGTACTGCCACATAGGGCGAACACTACATAACAGTGACACCGGTGAAAATAAACCTCTGTTCTTTCACCATTTATTTGACATTTAATAACAATGCCTCCAGCAGTTCAAAGACCTTTTCAGGCTATGTATTTCTTGACAGCCAACTCATACTCTTAATAAGAATATACATCTGCTTTGGGTCAGGTAGAACACAGTTTTTCTAGCACTTAAGGCAGGGAAGATTAAATTAGCTATATGGTTAGCTGTCTGCTGGGACAGATTAATTCATGGGCACAGAATAGAAAGAGATTTTTGTCAAGTACTGTTTTTCAGCAGTAATCTATTTTTCACACTTTATCAAACTGGAAGTATACAGAAAAGCACTTTCAAGCATTGTTATCTATATAACACATGCATAAAATGATTAATAATAGTTGTTTTTAACCTGTAACACATTCACATATTTGTAGTAAGATTTACAAAATCTGTTGACTGGAGTCACCACAATAAGGTGCATGATCACATCCTCTTTAGAGATGTCAGTACAATAGTTTGCATAGTAACAGACACTAGAGGACCACATAGTCACACATGCCTTTTCACTATATTATTTTCTCCTTTCAACAGGTGAAAAGCAGGTGTAACAAAAGTTACACGCACACTCCATGGATCATACAGTTGTATGTAATGGTATTCTAACCTCTCTCCCCTGAGTCTTGGGCTGATGGGAGTCAACAGAAGTTCTTAACATTCTGTGCATTCCCGACAGCTGTTTACCGCTGGTCAGGCCATGATCCTTTGTACAGTGAAGCATGCTACCGCAGGACAGCATCCTATTTTAAAATTGCTCTTCTCAACTGTAACACATGATGAAAAGGTGTAGCCCCAAATGACAAGAAAATGGCATTAACACAGCTCTTGATGTATTTATTTTTTGCTTGATAAGTAAGGCCATGTCTAGACTACAGAGTTAAGTTACATTGACGATCTTAAGTTGCTTTAATACCATCAGTTGTGCACGTCCACACAATTATCCTTGTGTCGGTGGAGTCATTACTCTTGCATTGACAGAGGGAGCATTGCATTGTGGGTAGCTACCCCACTGTGCAACTCATCACCCTCTGTCACCCTGTGCTGCTGTGAATTCTGGGAATGGATCACAGCGCAGCCTTGGGATGTGCTTGTGACAGACTTCTGTTACCAATCTATCCCTCGTGTCAGGTGATCGGGCTGACACCTCAGGATCATTGGGGGAAGATGACAAAACACACCAAGTTTCTAAATTTTAAAGCTTTATTGATAAAATACAGCAGAGAGTGCTGGGACCGTTCCCACATCACTAGGGGAAGAAAGAAAGCATTAGAGCCCTAAGCCCTAACCCACTTTCATACTCACACCACGCATAACCCAGACTGGCCACGTCTAGGTGTAACGTCAGAAGAAGAGGTGGGGGAGGGGATGGACGGAGAGTGCGGTCCTGGGCCCACGTCGTCCAAGAATCTGCTGTGTTCTCTGAATTGCTTCAGCTCTCAGGGGGGTTTTTAGTTCTGGGCTCCTTGTGGGGGGTGTTCCACTCAGGGAACCTCTGCTCCTGGTGTTCTTTGTGTCAGTCCAAACCGGCTTTCGATGGTCTCTTCAACTTTCCCAAAACACCCTGGCTCCAGGGACACCCCCTCTTGTCGTCTCGTCTGTGTTTTCACACTTTGCTGGTTATCTTCTTTAGTTGGCCTTACCGGTTTGCAGGTCTGGGCAGTAGGATTCTTCTTTCTCACAGCTGCTCGGAAAGTGTTCAAGGCCCCATCTTTCTTGGCTCGCAGCCAAGCCTTGGCTGTGAGCTGTGTCCTTGGGCTGGCTGGGGCCAGCTCTTATCTTCAGATTCAACTAGCTGGAGTGTTGAATTGATTTGTTCTCTGCTCTCTTCTTTTTCCCTCCCCTCTCGGCCTCTCGTACCTGCTGAGAAAACTTCCACTCCCCATTCACACACCTTTGACCCTCCCCAAAATGCTTTGCGATGCTTGCAACAGCATTAGCCACATATAATGCTGATCTGCCTTCCCTGGGGACTCCCTGAGGGAGGGGGCCATTGGGGTGTGACATTCTCACCATCCGATGATGCAGTTCTTTCCATCCCATCATTCCAAGGGTTTCCTACTTTGTTTCACAGGGTTTTTCAATTGTCCTTGTAAACTGTGCACCCGCCACCTCTGCCTCACAGCATGGATCCTGAGCTGCTGACTGGTCTGGTGATGAGCCTTATGAACACATTGCGATATTATTGGTCCTGCAGTATTTCATGAGCTGTGAAACACAGAGTGAATCAGTGATGCCTGCCCTAGTGTCTGACATGAAACAAATAATTCAAGATTGCTGCTGGAGCAGCTTGCCATGGTGGACCATCATTACTGGGCTAGGGAAACAGGCACTGAGTGGTGGGATCACATTGTGATGCATGTATGGGATGATGAACAGTTGCTGCAGAACTTTTGGATGCTCAAATCCACCTTCCTGGAACTGGGTGCGGCACTTACCCCAGCACTGCAGCACAAGGACATTGGAATAAGAGCTGTCCTTGCTGTGAGTGGTTATCGCTGTGTGGAAGCTGGCAACTCCAGACTGCTACCAGTCAGTCAGAAATCACAAATTGCGGTGATGCAAGTGTGCAGGACCATTAATCGCTTTCTGCTATGAAGGACTATGACTCTAAGTAAAGTGCAGGAAATAATTGATGGCTTTGAGGCAATGGGATTCCCTAACTGCAGCGGGGTGATAGATGGAACACACATCCCAATTTTGGCTCCCGACCACCTTGTGACCGAGTACATCCACCAGCACCTGAAAGACTATGGAGAAGTAGCTCTTTCAGTTGATCACCAGGGCCATTTCACTGACATCAATGTGGTGTGGTCAGGGATGGTGAATGATGCACGCATCTTTGGGAACACTGGACTGTATAGAAAGCTCCATGGAGGGACTTTCTTTCCAGACCAGAAGATTCAAATGGGGGATGTGGAAATACCCATAGTGGAGTATTTGGAGACCCCGCATACTCCTTGCTCCCATGGCTCATGAAGCCTTACACCGGGAACCTAGACAGCAGCAAGGAGTGCTTCAACAACAGGCTCAGAAGGTGCCAAATGTGTCTTTGGTCAATTGAAAGGTCCCTGGTGCTGTCTTCTTTTGGCCAGTTAGACCTCAATGAGGAAAATATTCTGATGGTCATTGTGGCCTGCTGTACTCTACATAATACACCTCTACCTCGATATAACGCTGTCCTCGGGAGCCAAAAAATCTTACCTCGTTATAGGTGAAACCGCATTATATAGAACTTGCTTTGATCCACCGGAGTGCGCAGCCCCGCCCCTCTCCCCCCCGGAGCACTGCTTTACCGCGTTATATCCGAATTCGTGTTATATCGGGTCGCGTTATATCAGGGTAGAGGTGTATTTGCAAAGCAAAGGGGGAAATATTTCTTCAGGGGTAGATTGCAGAAGCTGATTAGCTGGTTGCTGATTTTGAACATCCAGATACAAGGGCAATTAGAAAGGCACAGTGGTAGGCTACTCAAATCAGAGAGGCGTTGAAGGAGCATTTTGACAATGATTTGAAGTAATGTGTCTTTATAAGATACGTTCAGCAGGCAATGATTACTTGCAGCCTTGAATTGTCCTTGTAGTGCTTGTTTCCTGAGTGTTAACTGTGGTGAGCAAATATTCCTGCCTATAGCCACTGTGCTTCAGTGTTAGTATTAACCAGTACGAGTATTTCACAAATAAAGACTTCTTTTATTTCAAAGACTCAAGTTTAATAACAGGACAAAACACAATTTTTTGTTCAAACACGGGACATGACAATGAGTAACAGTCTCACAGTTAGGGCTTTCGTATCTGTGTGTAACTCCAGCTTTTGTTTGGAAACCAGTCCCTAGGCATGGAGTGCACAGAGTACTGCGAGGGACTGGGAACACATGAGGAATGTGGTGGGAGATTTTGGGGAGGGCATGGAACAGAGTTCTGTATTGGTTGCAGGGGTAATCATGCACGGGTATGCTCAGATTGCAGGGTAATGAAGGACTTGATCATTTCTGTCTGGCCCTCCAGGAGCTTTATATTCACGCCTGCCCCTGACCCCTTTCCAGGCTATCCAGCCTCAGTCGTTCATTAATTGTCTCCCTCTATTATCTTGTTTGGCTATGTGCTGCATCTGTTGACTGCAGCACTTTGCGAAACATATCCTTCTTACCCCTCCTGTGTCACTGCCTTATTGTATGGAGGCGCTCCATGTGGAGGAGTGGGTCCTCAAAGGAACATCTGCAGATCCCAAAGAAGCAATGAACAGAGACAGTATTGTAAATTTACTCACAGCCGTTAATCACAAAAGTTACGCACAACTCTTTCTCACCATGCCTGGGCTAGCACCTAGGTCAGCGCAAATCCCAAATATGGTGAGTTCAGGGGTTCTGGTAAGGGGGAATGGGCAAGAGGGACAAAGCGTGGTTCACGAAGGGGGTTACTACAAGTGGCTATGGAGCCTATTCTGAACATTGGTACCCTTTTCCACAGGGTAATTGAACCCAACATCTCACTCCTAAGGGTAACCCAGGATGCTAGGGTGCATCTCCTGCATGCATGCGGCTTCAGATTGGCTTCATATGCTGCTCGCCTGTGTGCCGCTCTGGTCCCTACAGAAATAATTGCCGGCTGGTACGGCAAAGTTTCCTACAGCGGGGCGAGAAACAAGGCAGTTCTCAGAAGAAACCGTCAGCAAAGGATTGCAGAATACCTACAGGAAAGTTTCCTATAATCTCTATGGAGCATTCCAGGGACATCCCCGTGTGCATTAACAAACTTTTCCGCTGTGGACCCACAGTGTAGATGGACAGCCTCTGTTGTTAATTTCTGTCCCTTATCCCTCCTCTACCATATGACAAAGTACATGAGAGCTCAATCTCCTCTCACCATGCAGTATCAAAGCAAAATGAGCACTTACCAGAGCTCCTCTCTCCTGCATCCTGCATGCCAGAGCCAGAGTTCTGGAACTGGCCAGCCCCCTCTGGAGTGTAAAAGAGGTCCTGACTCATCGTGCCACCAGATGACCCTGCCATTTTCTCCACTTTGTCCTCCAGTGCCACTTCCTTGTCAACCAATTTCTCATCGGGGTTGAGTCCACTGACCGCTGCCTCCAGTCCCCCCGAAATATCCATGGGGCTCGTGGAGGTGGGGTTGCCACTGAGGATGGCATGCAGCTCCTTTAGAAGTGGCAGGTCTTCAGCACCATAACAGAGGGAGAAGGTTGGCCTCCCTTGCCTTTTGCCTCAGATCCTTGATCTTGGCACTGCACTGCTGTGTGTCCCTTTCGTGCCCCTTCTCCTACATGCCACTAGCAATCAGCCAGTAGCTATCAAAGTTCCTACGGCTAGAGCAAAGCTGCGACTGCACAGCCTCCCCCCACCCAGACTCAGCGGATCCAACGGCACTGGTGTGCTCCACATGGGAGAGCATCTGTTGTGGAAAGTCGACGTGGTCAGCTCTGAAGATGCTGTGTGGACTGTGCACACTGAGCAAACAGGAAGAGGAATTTCAAAAATCCCCAGGCCTTTAAATGGGGGAATGGTGCATACCTGAGTACCTTCAGGACAGTGGAGTTCAAATGCTGACTAGAGCAGTCAGGATGGGCATTGTGGAATACTGCCTGGAGTTCAATTACGGCGACGTAACCAAGTACAGTGTCTACATTGATGCTGTGTTGCTCTAACTATCGTAAAAAGCTCTATGCTGGTTGTCTAGGTGATTTTATTATGTTGGCATAGCAGGTGAGTTACATCAGTGAGAAGAGCATTGTTGTATGTACACCTCCACTGCGTGATGAACAAAAGCTGACTTTTGTCAACAAAGCTGTGTAGTGTAGAAAAGGCCTAAATTGGCTGGCTGAGTCATGTGCCTCGTATATATCTTTTGTGCAATGGGAGATGTGAAAGAGGATATAATTGCTTTTTAAAGGGTATAGAATAAATGTAAGGAAAGACATTGCAAGTCCTTTAATATATATATATTTTAATGACCATCTCCATGGTAATACTAAGCATCAGTCCAGACATCCATCTCACTTTCTTTTTTTCCCCCTGCTCTTTTTTAATTTTCTTCTCTTCTGACCATGTTACTTGAGACTCCTATTTTCACAGTGGAACTGGCAAAAGGCCTATTACCAGGGCTGGTCAAATCTATTGCTTCCTGACTAACATCTCCCAGGTGTAGGCTGGTCATGACATTTGTAAAGCCTCAGACTTTCCTAACTAAAGTCAATGAATTTTCTGGGAACAGATTAAATAAATGAGCTGACTTCCATTTCAAACTCAGCTCTGTCTTTCCTTCCTCTTGTCAAGATGCTTATCTGAAGCCTGACACACAGAAAATGGGACAAAGGAGCACAGCAGGCTTCCTTGTCTCTCTTGTTTCCTACACCCTCAACTAAAAAGAATACAAATGCCTTTCCATTGCATGCTTATGCTCTTGCATTTGCTTAATGGCATGCACAGCAGTCACCATTAAAAAGTCAACATTTTACCACAGCTATTCCTTAGTGGTATCTGAGATACCTCCACCCCAAGCTCTCAGACGCAGAGGCAGTCTTTTTTGTGTGTTTGTAAAACACCTAGCACAGTAGGATCCTGGTCTGTGACTGGAATTCATAAATAGAGGTATGCAAAAAATGTTTGGTGAATACTAAATTCTCTAAAAAAGAACAGGAGTACTTGTGGCACCTTAGAGACTAACAAATTTATTAGAGCATAAGCTTTCGTGGGCTACAGCCTACTTCTTCAGATGCATATAGAATGGAACATATAT
>NW_020664447.1:15629588-15639911 GCF_002925995.2 Terrapene triunguis | reverse complement strand
ATTTAACGCTGCTAAAGTCGACCTAAACTCGTAGTGTAGACCAGGCCTGAAAGGAAAGGAATGCAGCAGTGCAGGGATGTAAGCTGTGCTCATCCCCCTTTTGGCTGCAGCCAGGCCCTCTTTCTTGCTGCTGCACAAAACTATAACACAAATGTTGCCCAAAACCATGATGACATCTGTACGCTGAGTCCAGCCAAGTTTTGGTATAAGCTGTGCCACCCTTCAGTGATGGCATTCTTTTCATATCAGGCATGCAGTAGACAGAAATGTGTGCATGTATCTTTAAAGTCTAATCATTGGCTTGTGTGCACTGAGAGAAATTTTGTGTTGATATATGTAAATAAAGATAGAGAGTCCAATCCTGAACTTTTACCAAATCCGTTCAGCCAAAACTCCCCCGTCCCAGTAATCACCTTTCTCTCCCACTCCTTAGCAGGTACAAATAACTCTCATTGACTTTAGGAGAATGTATACATATCCTGGTAGTGCTGGGGGGGGGGAGAAACTGGCCCCCCCGTGGATGGGACCAGATTTAGGTTGATGGTAATTAGCAAAGTTATAATAATTGAAGGAAATCTTGAACAAATCACTGTTTTTAGGTTAACCATTGAAGACAGTCGGTTAGTGCAAGTTATAAACTGCTTTAGGGCTATAAAGTGGCTTTAGAAAATTTGTTATGCTCCCTCTCCCCCATAATATTCAGATTTTTTAATGCACTATCAGGCTGGAGTAATATCACATTGGGGAGTAGTAAAAGCAAATGGGAGTACTTTTTTAGATGCATGTGATCACAATGTGGAGATGTCTAGAAATGCAGGGCCGCCCAGAGGATTCAGGGGGCCTGGGGCAAAGCAATTTCGGGGGCCCCTTCCATAAAAAAAAAGTTGCAATACTATAGAATACTATATTCTTGTGGGGGCCCCTGCGGGGCCCAGGGCCTGGGGCAAATTGCCCCACTTGCCCCCCCCCCCCCCGGGCGGCCCTGTAGAAATGTAGTGATGAAAAGGTATGGTATATACAACACATTCATCACAAATCAAGCCCATAGAGCTTCTTCAGATTTACAGCAGCATAAACAAGAGTAGAATTTATCCCATCTACTTTTGTTTCTTTTCACCAACTCTGTATTTTTGCTCTAAAACTAGAATGTTGTAATTCAATATCAGTTGACTAGATGTTCATTTGAATCTGTTTTATTTTCCCAGTTTTTAAACAGACACTAAGGTCTAGTTTTACTCATGTTGCACAGCAGAATAAACCTTTGAAATATGTAAGTACATCACTTCTTCAACTGTGACAAGAACTGAATTGCCATGGAAAAATGCAAAATGGTCCTTGCTATGACATACTGATATGCACATTTTTGAGGGGGGAAAGCTCACAATTTATAGTAAGTCGTGTACAGGTAGAACATGATCTTTTATAGATTATATTACAATATACCTCTATTCTTAGATTTTTTTATCATGCACATAAAATAGTCTCAGAAGGTATCTTTTAAATATAAATATAATTAATCCTATTAGTCATAATAATGAACTTTGCAGACCAATATTCCAGAAAGTACAATAGTCTATTCCTAATAGCAGAGCGTTTTCCATGATGAAGCAGTGCTGGTAAATAGAGCTGGGCAAAAGTTTTTGGACTAATAGTTTATTCACAGAAAAATGCAGTTTGGGGTCAACTGAAACTTCTTTGTGAATGTGGGTCATATTGGGTGAATAACTTCCACTTAAAAATGCTACTTTAAAAAAAAAGTCAAAACCTTTTGTTTGAATCAAGATTTTGTTTTGAAATTTAGCTACATGTATTTAAAAAAATGTACCAAAAGGGTAAAAACCACTTGAAAACAGAATTTAAAAAATCAAAAAATGAGGAAAAAATCATTTCAGGTCAAACACAACATTTCATTCAACACAAAATGTAAATTTTCAGCTTTCTGGTTTGGCAAGGAAAACCAAAAGCTTTCTCTTTTGTATCAACCTGAAATGATTTTTTTTTTTCAGATTCTTTGGTTTGGCCACAAAGTCAAAATGATTCTGTATTTGTTCTGTTCTGCTTGTGAAATCACAGGGTCCCAGGCATATGTGGAACCAGCTTTTTGTCCCTGCCAAAATAGGGGTGAAATTACTTCACTGCCACACCCTTACCTATTCCAGCTACATGGCCACAAACACTTCCACACTACTGTGGAGGGACGTATGGAATAAATCACCATAGCACGTGGGCACTGCAAAACTACAGTGGCTGTCTTTACAGCCTCTGTGAGCGTGCAGGGGAGCAGCATTTGCACTTCAGGAAATGGGTTAATGCTGCAACACCTAATGTCCTAGTCCATTTTACATGAGTAGAGAGTATAAAGGGTAACCCTCCTTCCTTCACAACATAAAAAAACAGAGAAAGAGAGAGAAAAGGGCTTTCACCCAGACTCATTCCCTCAGGAACCCCTCAAATAATACAGCATGCAAATAGCCAAGAAAATCAGCATGTGACCTAAATGAAAAAGTACAAACCTGCCTTAAGAGTAGATTACTCCCATCTCCAAAATGCCCTATACCTTGAAATAGCAAAATAAATGAATAAATAAATATATAAAAAAAATCCTCTCCTACTTGCTGGTTGGGACCAGCACAGGGAGTGGGTCATATAAAATGATTTTTCCTAGAAAAATCTTAGCTCCTTCCACTGACAAAGCAATACATCCCCAATAATCTATCGAAGAGGAAAAATCATTGCTTGTTTTTAAAGATTCTCAGTTCTTGTGAAGTCTGATAAAACCTTGACAGTTCATATGCCAGCACTTGATTGTATACATTGTATTTTGCTTTACACTATTGCCCAGATGATAGTACTTGCTGGCTGAGACAGCAAGGAGCTCATACAACCTTTCTCTTGTAACGAGGATGCTTGCTTCTGTATAGCAGGGAGGAATTAAATTATCAAGAGCATATTCTTCCCCTGAAGCCCACACATGCAACGGCCACCATGAAAGCTAATTGAAGGTACAGTGAAACCCCGCTATACCGCGATGTTTGGGGTCCAAAAAATTACATTGTGCTAAATGCGGGGTCGCGGTATAGTGGGGTTTCAAGCCCGTCAGTGGTCCCCAAGGCGGTGCATTGATATGCGCTGCCTAGTGCCCCTAGTGCCCAGCAGGGGAGAGAAGCTGCGGCCCCACACCTGCCGGGAACAGTGAGCACCGGCGCCGGCAGCCCTGTTGTTCTATGTCCCGGGCAGGTGCAGGGCCATGGCTTCTCTCCAGCTTCAAGAGTAGCCGTGGCCCCTCACCTGCCAGGGACAGAGAGCTCCAGGGCTGCAGGTGCCAGTGCTCTCTATCCCCGGCAGGTGCGGGGCCGTGGCTCCTCTCCAGCTTGGAGAGGAGCCGCGGCCCCGTGCCTGCCGGGGACAGAGAGCACCGGTGCCTGCAGCCCTGGAGCTCTCTGTCCCTGGCAGGCGCGGGGCCGCAGCTTCTCTCCCCTGCCTGGCACTAGGTGGGTGCACATCAATGTCCCAGCAGCCATCATGGCGTTGGGGACCACTGGTACAGTACATACAGTACTGTATTACTGTGTGTCTTAAAGGGGGGCCAAATTGTGATCGCGTTATATGCAATTTCGCGTTATGGTGGGGCACCTTATTGTGGGGACTGTACATGCTGCATTGTATGAGAAGAAAATGTACCTTGTAGGAATATGCTTACACAAATGTAGAGAGGAGAGCAGGGGTAAAGGGATGTTTTATTTTTCCACTAATGTTTGTTTGTGAGGAAATCTGGACCCAGGTGTAGGATCCATGGATGGTGTAGTGTAGCAATGGAGATATGTCTGCAAGTTTTGCAAATGTGGTTATGGCAGGGTCTGGTGCTGCTTTGAGTTGATGTGTCCTGGTCTGTGGGGAAATTGCTTCTGATGACTTTGGTGAGATTATGGGCCTGTTTGAAGTGGGGGGATTGGGAAAGATTTCTTTCAGGATGTGCTGCCCATCGAGTAAGGGTTGTATTTGTTTAATGATACCATATATAGGTTCCAGTGTAGGGTGATAGGTGACAACTATCAGTGACGGTCAGGGGAGTGTGGGGGTTCTGTCTCGAAACAGGTTTTCTCAGGGTATTTGGATGGGTCATTGTGTGATAAATTCTACTTCTCTGGTGGAGTGTTGTTGTTTGATGAAGATAGTTTTAAGTGTGTTAAAGTGTGTGTCCCAGACTTTATCTTCAGAGCATATTCCATGGTATCTGAGTGCCTGGCTGTAGATAACAGATTTCTTGGTGTGTTTGGGGTGATTACTGTGTCTGTGAAGGTAAGAAACCACCACTTTAAATGTTGACCTACTGGGATAAAGTAAGTTGTTCATAAATACTGTAAAGACGGACTGAAGAGGATGGTGAAAGAGTTCTTCAGTGAAATGCATCAGGTTGTTCATTTCTGAAGCTGTTGTCAGACTAATTTGGAGCTTGGGAATGAAAAACGAAGATGAATTTGCCATTTCTGTTCACTAAAGGCAAAATTTCCCTCTTCCATTCAGATGATAGTACTGAACTTTAGCATTCTGTGGGCCAATCTGTGGGATATCAATGGAAGATCAGCACATACAGGTAGGGCAGAACTCTGAAGTTGAGTGTTACTATCTAGATCTCAGTGGAAAATTTTGCCCTCAGACTTACATAAGAAAGGCCATACTGGGTCAGACCGAAGGTCCATATAGCCCAGTATCCTGTCTTCCAACAGTGGCCAATGCCAGATGCCCAAGAGGGAATGAGTAGAACAGGTAATCAATCATTAAGTGATCCATCCCCTGTTGCCCATTCCCAGCTTCTGGCAAACAGAGGCTAGGGACACCATCCCTGCCCATCCTGGCTAATACCATTGATGGACCTATCCTACATGAACTTATCTAGTTCTTTTTTGAACCCTGTTATAGTCTTGGCCTTCACAACATCCTCTGGCAAAGAGTTCCACAGGATGATTGTGCATTGTGTGAAGAAATACTTCCTTTTGTTTGTTTTAAACCTGCTGCCTATTAATGTCATTTGGTGATCCCTAGTTCTTCTTTTTATCATGTGTGGCAAGCGTCTGATCTTTGAAAATTTCTGTAAGAGACAGTTTTTAAAACCCTACTGTCAGAGTGTGAGTAGCCTTAGGCTGACTAACCACTCTGAGCACTTGATACATGCACACACATGAGGCAAATTATGGAGATAATTGGTCAAAGACTCAATGATTAACCTGCTAACAGGATGGCTCAGCTCATCATCTGAGAACAGCTAAAAGAGAGACAGGAAGAGGAAGAAAAAAGAAGGGTAGTCTTGATTTGGCTTGAATTGAAGGAAGGAATAGAGAAGTCTAGACCCCCAATGGGATGATCTCTCTTCCTCCTCTCACCCTGAGTCTAGGAAGAATGTAAGAACCTCAAGCTCTGGAGAATTTGTTCTGTTCTTTCACACTGTAAATAAAGTACTTGGTGCTGAACTTGCCGTGAGTTCTGTATGAGGACTGTCTGCAGTAAGGAATCCAGTGTGAGAGAAACCCACCCTGAGACACCCACATTTTTGAGAGACTGCCATTACTTGGTTCCATGAAAATCATTTGCAAAATTCTCATTGGCTTCACTGGGGCCAGGAATTCACCTCAGATTGAAATTTGAAATATATCAATATAATGAACATATGACTTTTCTTCCTTGTTGTAGTTTTCTCAAATAATGACTTTGAGCTGTAGGAATCTAGTAACATGCAGGAAATTTTGGATGGTGTAGAGACCTATCAATCTGAATAATATCCTTTTTTTCCTGATATTGTTCAATGATCATTTCTCTTTCAGTAAATGTCACTTACACAACAAGATAAAATATTTTATTATTTACTCCTGTTCTCCACTGTAAATTGAGTCAGCTTGTTCTAACTTCTTTTATTGGAATATACCATTTTATCCTTCATTCCAGTAATGTAGGATTCTTTTGGAGTTCTGCTTGCTCAAAACATAATCTATTACAAAGCAAAGTCTAAGGAATTGCCTCTTTCCTTCTGAAAGACTGTTTCCTTTTCTGTCTTCAGAGAGACAAGGTGGGTGAGGTTATATCTTTATTGGACCAACTTCTGTCGGTGATAGAGACAAGCTTTTGAGATACACAGAACTCTTCTTTTGGTCTGAGAAAGGTACTCAGAGAGTCACAGTTAAATACATGGTTGAACAGATAGTTTAGCATAAGTATGCAGTAGTGTTGTAGCCATGTTGGTCCCAGGATATTAGAGGGACAAGGTGGGTGAGTTAATATCTTTTATGGGACCAACTTCTGTTGGTGAGTGAGACAAGCTTCTTTCCTTGTTCGCTCAGGTGTCTGATGGTAAATGCAGTTAGAAGCAATACTCATTGTTGACTAATACATAGTGAAAGTGTGATAAATCATTGTTAATGAAGGTTCTCTCTGATAAGCCATTGGAAACCGAACTCTGTTGAGCAAAGCAACGTGACTCTTAACTAACACGTGAAAAGACACATTGAAAAGTGTTCTCTCAATTATACATACAGAACTGTGGACACAGTTTATCAAGAGAGGAGATAATATTTGTAGAGCAGGAAATCTGACAAGACTCTGGCCTTCAGTAACCTTAAACTAGATTCTGCAGATTATTGCCCTGCCTTTGAAGGAAAAATATAAAATCAATTTAAGTAGGCAATACACAAGCCAAGGGAGGAGAGGAAAGCAAGCTTTCATTACAACCTCACCATCTTGAGCATTGTTGAATATTACCTTGTTACTCGCATAACCCCACTAAAATTAATTGGACTACTCAGGCAGTGGGCTATTATTCAATGGGAGTAAGTGCATCAGAATTTGACCCTTATTTTACAGCTCACGTTCTGGTAAAGAAATCATTCTAACCATAGTGCAGCACTAAAGGTCTAAACCACAAGGAAAGAGATTATTAGAGTGATCAGAAGGAAAAAGCTTGAAAACTCAATACTGTATATGGTACAGGGCCTGATGGAGGATCATCTCTGAACACCTTCAAACAGGCAGAAAAGGTTGTTTTTGCTGCCTTCAGTTTCCCCCCTTCCCCTTTGGAAGCTTTCTCTCAGTGCAGCATTGATTCTCTAGAGCCTGGCAATTGCAAGGAGACCTGATGGCTAGCACATTTCTTTCTTTCTTTCTGTCTTTCTGTCTTAAACATGCCTGCCTAAGGCAGCTTTTAGATGTCAGTGGAGAGAGTGCTAAGCCAAATGAATCCATAAACCAATAATGTGATTGGTGACAGAAGGGCAACTCTACCTTGTCTTCGTTATCCTCAAATGCCTCCTCCAAGGCACAATGGAAAAAGGTGTTTGTTCATTTTAATGATTCTCTGCTTTAATGGAAGACAGAAAAGTATTTCAGTTAGTAATAATGGCTCCAGCAATATTTTTCTGTGATAGGCTCTAGATTCAGTAGCAAGTATCACAGCCACAGAATTATGGAAAACTAGAGCTGCTGCTTATGCTGAACTCTCCAATGCATAAAGCATCAGTGCATCTGAATTGTCCAGAGATGCAGTCATGTGAACTGTCTGACAGAAAGTTGGATCAAGTCCTTACAGTTATGGTCTCAACTAAATTGTGATGATTCAGCCATTAAACTCCCATCAGAGTTAACAAAAGTTATGGGTGTCAGAGCTTAAAATGAAGGAAAACTGGAAAGGAACACGATTTTTCTGCATTACATAAAGTCAATCATTTGTCTTTCTTCTAGTTTCCCCCCCGTTCAAGCCTTGGTCTGTGCAACTTTCATTCATCCTAGTGGGACCTGAATGGCTCAAGTCCCACACACCAAGTTGAGAATATAACCCTTAGGCAGATGGGGAATAAATTAACAAGGAGCTGTCATCCGACGGAAAGAGATTAAACAAAAGTATTACAATAAACTATTAAATGATTCTAAAATATACAGGAATAAGGGAAAAATAAATATAAAATATATGTCCTGTGATCTGACAATATTTGCATAATTCTTTAAAAACATACCAAAAGACTTTCCCTTTCACAGTTACTTTTGTTCTTTTTTTACACAAACAGGGTGAAAAATGTGCAAAAACTCATTTTGAATGAATCTGCAGTACCACGCTGAGTCTCTGTAAGGTGAAATATAAGATACAATGTGTGAAGTTACACAGGAGAAGGGTATTAGCTGACTAAAATTTAAGAATATCAGAGAGATGTCTACTTATCATGTAAATATGTTTATTTAGATGCAAAGAAACATTAGAACTCTATTAATCGGAAAGTGAAACACAGCAGTTCCTTCATGTTGTGCTGTAATATGTGATTAGAATTTCAGTGTGTTCTCTGTAATCCCTCACGTGGCAACATTACAATGAATAACACGAAGGAGGGACATATGAAAAAATATATACAAAGGAAGCTTGATTTCCAATATAGCAAGTGGTGGTGGTGGTAGATGCTTGTCTGCAGAATAGCAGACACCTTTAATAATCAGCAAAGCATTATGTGAACAGCTGCTAGCAAGACAAAGTATCTAATTCCACTAACTGTACTTTTAATTGTGTACTCACCATACTGAGTGAATGCTGATTTCAATATGACATTTAAAGAAAAGTCTCAGCTGGTTTACATATCAGTTTACAACCCTTGCTTTGAAAACAGTAACTGACTGCTATTGCTAACGAGCTCCATAAAATCATATAGCTTCTTAGCTTTTTATGGGACATGAGTGGGTATTAATTATCCCTAGACTCAATCCACTCGACTGCCTGCTGATCTTTCCTAAATATCACATCTACCATATTTTGCCTATCTTCCAAACTATTCTACAACTTCTAAGAGGATTTATTTCTGTGGGTGTCATCCCAGCATGAGCTAATCTTCCTCGATGTGTGCTGCAATATCATCCTCCATAGATAATGCTTTTGAACATAGCACTTGGGAGTGCGACTGAACATCATAATGGTGGTACCTAATTTATAGTAGGTCAGATAGTTGAACACCCCATCTTTATAAGGTCTATGAATAAACTGTATGGTTTATTATTTATGTAAGTATTTAAAGCTGTTCAGTTTTCAGTCAAGAAGCATGAAGTCTTCTGGGAAAACTTGTTCTTTTAAGATTTTGAGTCAAATTGTAAAGGCTTAGGAGGTTAAAATGATTGTTGTGAGCGTTTCCCCTTGAATCTGACTGCTACTGTCCAGACAATAAACAAACAACAAAACAACTGTGAACTAGATTACATCTGTGGGTGGTTTGGTTACACTGTATGTCAGTCACTGTGGTTTGTATTGCACTGCACACAGCATATCAATTGCTTTAATTACAATGGGGGTTGCATGAATCCATCAGAAAGAAAGCCCATAAACATGATTAAAGAATGTCACTTTGTCTTCACTATCAGTTTATCTCCTCTTCTTTTCTAGTTTGTGACAGAGGTGATAAAAGCAGTTGAGACAATGTGTAATCCAAACCCAGGTAATCGTTACAGGGTATTTATCTGGTAATATAACAGATTTTAAGAAGCTAATGCTCTCAGCAAGGAAATGACTAATTAAAGAGCAAGACAATGCATTAAGAGAGTTCAAAAGGAAATAAAAAAGGTTTTAATTCACATTCATCTATTTAAACTTCATCCCTTTACACCTGTCCAATGATTAAAAGCATTTTACAGATTTAAAATACAAAATGTTGAGATAACTCAGAGTTAGTTTAGGTTCATTTGGTGTAATTATTTTTTTATCCATTTACATGTGTTCTTAAATGTATTATGGTCTTGTAGTTGCATCAGAATTTTCTGTTTAACAGGGTCGTTAGCTCAGCATCTCAACTTTTATTTGGAACCTTTTTTTGTAAATGTTTCCATAGGAATTTGAACCAAATTTTAGCCACAAATGTGTGTGTGTGGACCAAATCTCCAGTGTGTACTTTGTGTTTCTATGTTGTTGATTTTTTTAGGGAATTTGGACAATTGGAACACTGGAAAAAGCCTGTTTGTTTGTTTTTTTTAACCATACAGAGCATATTTGCTGCCCTATTCTGTTGCCTGAGCAGTAACATTGTGACATCTGAGATAATCAGCCACTTACCACTTCCAGTTCCTTTGTATACTTGCAGAGAGTCACTATCACATTGGTTGTGATGGTAATGGCTGCCTTTGATAACTGATTTTCTTCCGAGGACCATAACATTGTTACAAAGAAGGGTCCCAGGAGGAGCTGTAATGAAAGCAGTTTCTCCTGAGGGTTTGGATAAAATCCCTCTGTGCTCCTTTGGGTTTGAAGTGGAGTAAGTTACACTAGGGCCTGGTCTACACTACGAGTTTAGGTCGACTTTAGCAGCGTTAAAT
>NW_020664447.1:15603976-15629188 GCF_002925995.2 Terrapene triunguis | reverse complement strand
GGGGTAGGCTGGGTCCCCAAGGATCACGATAGGCATTTCAACATCCCTAACGGTTATTTTCTGGTCCGGGAAGAAAGTCCCTTCCTCCAGCTTTCGAAACAGACCAGAGTGCCTGAAGACGCGAGCATCATGTACCTTTCCCCGCCATCCCACGTTGATGTTGGTGAAACGTCCCTTGTGATCCACCAGGCCTTGCAGCAGCATTGAAAAGTACCCCTTGCGGTTTATGTACTCAGTGGCTTGGTGCTCCGGTGCCAAGATAGGGATATGGGTTCCGTCTATGGCCCCACCACAGTTTGGGAATCCCATTGCAGCAAAGCCATCCACTATGGCCTGCACGTTTCCCAGAGTCACTACCCTTGATATCACCAGGTCTTTCATTGCCCTGGCAACTTGGATCACAGCAGCCCCCACAGTAGATCTGCCCACTCCAAATTGATTCCCGACTGACCGGTAGCTGTCTGGCGTTGCAAGCTTCCACAGGGCTATCGCCACTCACTTCTCAACTGTGAGGGCTGCTCTCATCCTGGTATTCTGGTGCTTCAGGGCAGGGGAAAGCAAGTCACAAAGTTCCATGAAAGTGCCCTTACACATGCGAAAGTTTCGCAGCCACTGGGAATCGTCCCACACCTGCAGTACGATGAGGTCCCACCAGTCTGTGCTTGTTTCCCGGGCCCAGAATCGGTGTTCCACGGCATGAACCTCCCCCAGTAACACCATGATTTCCACATTGCTGGGGCCTGTGCCTTGTGAGAGGTCTATGTCCATGTCAATTTCCTCATCACTCTCATCGCCACGCTGCAATCACCTCCTCGGCTAGTCCTGGTTTTGCTTTGGCATGTTCTGGCTCTGCATACACTCCAGGACAATGCGCGTGCTGTTCATAGTGCTCATAATTGCCACGGTGATCTGAGCGGGCTCCATGATCCCAGTGCTAGCTATGGCGTCTGGTCTGAAAAAAGGCGCGAAACTAGTATCTGACGGACCAGGGGAGGGAGGGAGGGAGGGGTGAGTGACGACATGGCGTACAGGTACAGGGAATTAAAATCAACAAAGGTGGCTGTGCATCAGGGAGAAACAGAAACAACTGTCACACAGAATGGCCCCCCCCAAAGATTGAACTCAAAAGCCTGGGTTTAGCAGGCCGTTGATTTCACGGAGGGAGGGGTAAGCAAATGAATACAGAACAAATCTATTTTTTACATCTTAAGACGATGGTGCAGCATGACTGATAGCCCTCGGCATCTTCTGGGTGCTTGGCAGCAAATACTGGGCGCTTCAGGCCTATTCTGCTGCTCAGGGAAGACTCTGCTAATGTGCGATGGGCGCTTGGCAGAAAATGGCATACTACGACTGATAGCCATCATCGTCATTGTGAAGGCAGCAGAATATGACTGGGGGGATGGGGAACTGGGGGACATACGGAGTTCCAGCCACTGCTGTACGATGACGACGGTTACCAGTCGCATTACACCATCTACTGCCAAAAGGCAAGGGGCAGGTGCAATGCAGCCCTACGGCTGCCAGCACCCAGATCGCCGATGAAGACTACCAGTCATGCTGCACCGTCTACCGCCAAAAGGCAGTTAGCTGCTGCTGCTGTGTAGCAATGCAGTCCCACGTCTGCCGGCACCCAGATGACATATGGTGACGGTGAGCTGAGCTGAGCGGGCTCCATGCTTGCCGTGGTATGTTGTCTGCACAGGTAACCCAGGTAAAAAGGCGCGAATTTATTGTCTGCCGTTGCTTTGACGGAGGGGGAGGGGCCTGACGACATGTACCCAGAACCCCCCGCGACACTGTTTTGCATCATTCGGGCATTGGGATCTCAACCCAGAATTCCAATGGGCAGCGGAGACTGCGGGAACTGTGGGATAGCTACCCATAGTGCAATGCTCCGGAAGTCGATGCTAGCCTTGGTACTGTGGACGCGGTCCGCCGACTAGAGCACTTAGAGCATTTTATGTGGGGACACACACAATCGGCTGTATACAACCGATTTCTATAAAACCGGCTTCTATTACTTCGACCTAATTTCGTAGTGTAGCCTTCTTCTCAAAGGCTAATTGGTACTTTGGTAAAAAAAAAAGCTTACATGAAAATAAGATAAATAATTCCAGCTCCTTTTCATATATATATTGGTTAGGTGCTTCTTACAAATTGGGGATATGACTTTCTGAATATTTACCGTATAAAAAAGGGGGAAATTACAGATTTGAGTCCTGACTCAGTTTCCTGTTACAATATTTAAAAAAGGTAATTTGGAAGTTGCAATATGCCTATCTCATAGAACTGGAAGGGACTTTGAAAGGTCATGGAGTCCAGCCCCCTGCCTTCACTAGCAGGACTAAGGACTGTTTTTTGCCCCAGATCTCTAGGTGGTTCCCTTGAAGATTGAACTCACAACCCTTGGTTTAGTAGGCCAATGCTCAAACCACTGTGCTATCCCTCCCCCCAAACTGAAGTTGCTTTATAAATGTTTTGTTGAAATACATATGAACAGCCTTACTGGGTCAGATCATTAGTAAATCTAGCCTAGTCACCTGTGTTCCAACAGTGGCCAATGCCAGATGCTTCAGAGAGAATAAACAGAACAGGCAATCACTGAGTGATCTATCCCCTGTCATCTATTCCCAGCTTCTGGCAGTGAGAGATGAAGGACACCTAGACCATGGGGTGGCATCCCAGACCATTTGGGGCTAGTAGCCATTGATGGACCTATCGTCCATGTACTTACCTAAGTCTTTCTTTAACCTCTTTTGTAGTTCTGACCTTCACAACATTCCCTAGCAACACGTTCCACAGGTTGATTATGCATTGTGTGAAGAAATACTTTCTTTTGTTTGTTTTAAACCTGCTGCCTATTAATTTCACTGGGTGACCCCTGATCCTTGTGTTTATATGAAGGAGTAAATTACACTTCCTTATTTACTGTCTCCACAACAGTCATGACTTTAAAGACTTCTATCATATCCCCCCTTTAGTTGTCTCTTTTCCAAACTTAAAAGACCCAGTCTTTTAATCTAGCCTCATATGGAAGCTGTTCCATACCCCCAATAATTCTTGTTGCCCTTCTCTGTACCTTTACTAATTCTAATATATCTTTTTATTTTTTAGATGGGGTGAACAGAACTGCTCACAGTATTCAAGGTGTGGGAGTTCCTGCATTTATATAGTGGCATTTTGATATTTTCTGTCTTATTATCTATCCCTCTGATAATGGTTCCTAACATTATGTTAGTTTTTTTTACTGCTACTGCACATTGAGCAGATGTTTTCAGAGAAATATCCACAGTGACTTCAAGATCTCTTTCTTGAAATGATAACTGCTATTTTAGATCTCATCATTTTTATATATAGTGAGGATTATGTTTTCCAATATGCATTATTCAAATTTGAATTTCATCTGCCATTGTGTTGCCCAGCCACTCAGTTTTGTGAGATCTCTTTGTAACTCTTCACAGTCAGCTTTGGAGTTAACTATCTTGAGTAATTTTGTATCTTCTGAAAACTTTGCCACCTCACTGATTACCCTTTTTTCCAGATCATTTATGAATATGCAGAACAGCACTGGTCCCAGTACAGATCCTTGTATTTATCTCTCTCTCCCATTGCACATACTATGCCCATTTATTCCTACCCTTTTTTCCTATCTTTTAACCAGTTAGTGATCCATGAGAGGACCTTCCCTCTTATCTCATGACAGCCTACTTTTATTAAGAGTCTTTGGTGAGGAACCTTGTCAAAGTCTTTCTGAATGTCCAGGTCCACTGGATCACCCTTGTCCACAAGTTTGTTGACACCCTAAAAGAATTCTAATGGATTGGAGAGGCATGATTTTCCTTTACAAAAGCCTTGTTGACTCTTCCCCAACAAATCTTGCTCATCTATGCATCTGATAATTCTGTTCTTTAGTATCATTTACTATTGTTGCCTGGTACTGAAGTTAGTCTTACCAACCTGTAATTGCCAAGATCACCTCTGGAGCCTTTTTTTAAAAATGGGTGTCACATTAGTTGTCCTCCTGTGACCTAATACAGAAGTTGATTTAAATGATAGGTTACATACCACAGTATGTGCAATTTAATTTAATTACATTCAATATATTGGTCAACATAGCACTGAGTGGTGAAATATGAAGTTTCATAAAGATAGCAATTGCAGTAACATATACATTGGAGACAACAAATGTGTTAGTACTTTATTTTTTAAGTTGTAAATATAAAAATATTTTTTCTATTCAAAAACTAAAATGCCAGAATTAATGTTGCCTTTGTAGCATTAATTGTGTTCCCTTGTCTGTATGTATTATTATACAGTCTCTTTAATTACATGCAAAAATGACTACTTATGAAAAGTTTGATGTAAATGACTTGCACAGCATCACATAGCAGCTCACTGGCACATGCAGGCACAGAATCCGAGTCTCCAGGGTGGCATTCAACTGCCCTAACATGAGACTATCCTTTCTCTTCCTACAATCCCCTGCCTCATTTATTATAAAACTTCCAACTTCTGCAACAAATGATGCAGAAGTCCTCCAGACAACAGACCCCTTCGCTACACAAGCTTGATTTATGCCAGAGCAGATCCATGCCGGGCACTGGATAAGGCACAGGGCCTCTAGAAAAAATAATATGGGAGCATATAATTAAAGACTGGATCATAATGCATATGCACAAAAGGGCCAACTTAAGGTAACCTGAGAGTGCTGACTTTTCAACCTCTTAATTCCTGATTTTGTATTTCCTATTCTTTTATGATTTAATTTACTGATGAAAGCGACCTTCATTAATGTTAAATACAGTTTTTGTTTGTGAATATCTACTATACACAAAAACAGTTGTAAAGGATGTTTTGGTTGTCTGGTCAACCCTCCACAAAGACTCCATGAGGACTATTCTCATCTCAGTTGGACTGATCCAAAATTCATTCAAGTGAATTGAAAGGCTCCCATTGACTTCAGTGGGCTTTGGATTTGTCCCATTAAGCATGATCATAACAGCCATTAATGTTAATGGAAGTCACATGCATCTAAGGCTCCATCCAATGCCCTTGATCGTAATTTCATTGACAAAAATTTCCTTCTATGGAAACAGATGCTGTTCTGCGGAGGGTGCTCTCATCTGACAGACAAATGAAGATACATTTTTGGATACTTTACAAAGGAAGGGCTGTGCTTGTCATGTGATGGAGAAGATTTTGTCCTTGTGAGAATTACTGTAAGTAGAAAATGAAATAATATTAGGGAAAGCTGCCTGGAGAGGCATCATTGCCTCTCAATCATCCAGAAATGTTAAAAGCATTTGTTTTTGTCTTTTGTGTAGCATCACAGCTACTTTCAGTTTCTATGTGGCCATCTTCAGCCTGACAACACACAAAAGTAGCTACTTTTGCCTGACTGGGTTTGAAAATTGCAGCTGCTGGTTGCCAAAAGATTGAGCAAAAATTGTCTGGAGGACTGTTTATGACTCAACATCAGACCTGAGTGAGAATGAGACTCTGCTATATTTCCCCCCAAAGCAAAGAATTTGAGCTTTTAATGAGCTTTAAGAAAACACTGAGCATAAGATCTTTTCACAAAATATTTCTTGTACATTTAATAAGGACAGGAAGAGTTGTCTTCTCTCTCTCTAGCTTTCTGTTCTCCCCCCAACCCCCCCATTCTTTGCTGGGGAATAAGTGATGCCAGTTTGCATTTAATAAAAAGCCAGAGCACCGGGCGCAGGGCGGTGAGCCCCAGCGGGGGCTCCGCACTCCCCCCGGTGGCCAGGCGGCGGCCGGAGCCCTGGGAGAAGGGCGGCCGGGGGGAGGGCGGCCAGAGCGCCGTGGGGAGGGCGGCGAGCCCGGCTGTGGCCCCGCTCTCCCCGGGGGCCGGAGCGCTACGCCACCCCCCTCCAGGTGCTGCCCCAAGCACAAGCTTGGTGGGCTGGTGCCTGGAGCCGGCCCTGCCTGTAGGGGACGGCAGCGCAGAGAACCAGAGCGCCCTGCAGGGCAGTCCTCTTTCTTCCCTCCCCGCCGACCGGAGCAGAGTCCTCGCGGCAGGCGGCAGGAGGCGGCGCAGTGGGAGGGGCCGCGTGGCAGCGCCCCTGCTGTAGCCCTGCCCGCCCCTTCTCTCTCTCTCCCGCCTGCTCTCTCCCCCTCCCCCCCCCCAGCCAGTCCCCCTGCACCCGCACTCCGGCCGCGCCGCAGGTTTTTTATTTTTATTTATTTATTGCTTTGTCGTTCTGGCCGCCCCGGGTTTTTTTTTTGCTTGGGGCAGCCAAAAAGCCAGAGCCGGCCCTGAAGATCAGGACCCTATTTCTTAGACAGTTCCCTACGCCAAAGAGCTTACATTCGAAAGAGACAACAGAGACAAAGGATAAGAGAAAGGAAGTAGAGGTGGTCTTTTTAGTCCATGTTGAAGCAGACTGTCAAGGTATTGGGGAAGTTTGCACACTCTCTGCAGTAACAGTGCAGTTGCAACTGGAATATCTGGATAATTATGTAGTACATCTGTACTGTTAAAATAGCCATTCAATGCACTTCAGCCTACCACTTTGTTGCAGCACAGGCTTGACTTCTTTCATTTAAAACCTGAACGTCGGGGGCCAAATCCTCAGCTGGTATAAATTGGTATAGCTCCATTGATTTGGCAGGAATGCCAATTTATATAAGATGAGGATTTCACTCTAGGCTTTAATAATACCCAATCACATTCAGAGAAAGAGAGTGTGTGATACTCAGTTATTTGCTATACAAATATTTATATGTACTAGTATAAAAAAAGCAAGCATTTTTAATAGCATGTAAAATGCTTTTAAACAAATGTTATTGTGATCTGATCCAACGTTCATTGAAGTCAAAGACTTCACTGTCATGGAAAGACTCTGGTGGGCATTGGGTCAGGACCAGTTTATCCTTTGTATATAAACTTCTACAGAGAAGGGTCCTTCCATTCTTCTTGTTGCCTTATGGAATAAAAGTCTGATGTATAGCACCTGCAACATAATGTAGAATTTCTCAGCATTGTCTTTCCACTCCTTTATTTTAGTTCATGTGCGTGTAGATACTGTTTCACTTTTGACCCTCAGAGATCGTTTTTTCATCTACTGTGTATCCTAAATAAGTTAACTGTGTGTCACAAGAATTCTTCAGTTGTCTAAGCAGATCCAGACTGGAGACTGCAGCATCTGTTAGTCTATATCCAACTTTTTTTTCTACCTTGTCAGAAAAAGTCTGATGTGAAAGTCCTGCTAACACCAGTTCTCTGTTGTTAATGGATAAGCCAATGTATTCAGGTTTCCTCCCAGCAGACTGGAAATTGTTCTTGTAACCAAAAATGTTACAGGTCTCAGACACCAATGCATAAAATAATGAATCCCTTGGATTTTCATAGGGCTCACACTCATATACAGCACTATCTTCTCCGATAGGCTAAGCTGCATAAGATAAGGTATTTACAGGTCCCTATTTCACTGAGGTCTGCTTCTGTTACTTTCTTTAGTAGCTAGCATAGAACTATGATTTACAGTTTATAGCTAAATGTGAGTTTCATAGGATCTGTAGCTTCTAGGAATGACAAATTATCGCTGCTCCACTGTTCCCTATGATGGACAACAAATTAATTTTACCCAGACTTCTTTAATGGATAAAGGCCAGATACTTCAGATCAGAATAATAGGAAATCCAGCCATTAGAATAGTCATGAGCTCTTCATTTCTCCTTTTGTTGTTTGGTTGGGTCTCACTGGAACACCCATTAGCTCTTGTGTGATCTACAAACTATTGCCAATTAGCTAAGTGACTCAACTCCTGGCAATGAGGATGCATGTGAAACATTCAAAAGCGCCTGCCCTGAACAGGGACTCTCTCACTGCCTTTGAGCAGTATAGTCCAAACTGGCAAAATTGCAGAGGTCTTACACATATGATAAGGTTCATGTGTGGAGTATGCAAGAATTTTTTTACCTGTTGTGATGCTGGCATTAAAGTTTATTTTATTGATCCTTGCATTTTTCATATGATACCTGAAGATTCTTCCACTTCCTGATCTTAGGAGAAACTCCTCAGAAAAATGCTATCACTTCCTTTTCTGCATTGTTCTGCATATTTATAGTGGTATACCCTTTTGTGCTTTATATACCTGTACATAACAAAGAGGCTTGCAACAAATCTTTTCTTCTTCTCCACTGCAGCCCTCCCTTTCTCTGGACTTAACTGAAAAGAAAAGATAAAGGGGGTGGATTATACTGTACCTCTTCTGTGAATAAATACAGTATTTCAGTCCTCAGAGCTGTTGAACCGGCGTCTTTCATTAGTAAGTTCACACCAAAAGGAGCAAGTATCCAATAAAATAAGAGAAAAAATGTCAAGCAACTTGAAAATATAACAGTTTATTTATTGAATGAAGAAATAAAACTGTGGCATTATATTTGAGATTTTTCTAGGAAGAGTGGAGTGGTGCTGGCTTGTAAAACTTGTTATTGGCACTGGCTCAGATAGTAATAAAACAGGGAAAAACAAGCTGAGAACATACTGTTTACATCAATGGTTCTTTAAGCTAAGAAGTAAGACCAGCTGCAGCCTTAGATGTTGTTATAATTCATGAGTTCTTAAAAAAAACCGTCACAGAGGACATCACACATCAAATACAAAGCAAGGCTGTAATTTTCTATATGATGGGAGATTTATGCTCAGTCTTAGACCCCAATTAGGGCTTCAGTCGACAGGAGATGGAAAGCTGTTTTACTGCAGCAACACAAATAACTTTTAAATTGACTTAATGGGCTGATCTGGTTGTTCATAACATTCTACAAGGAAAAAATGTGCATATTCCAGTCTCATTATTTTTGCTTTGAAAAAAAAAAAGACATCTATATTGGAATTTACAGAACTTTGATTTTAGTTATTGATATTGCAAGGCCAGTGTTGTGCATACAGCAGTGGATGGCCATAACTTGGTTGGTATACTCCAATTCCAGGCAACCACAGATGTAACTTTAACTTAGAAATGCATCCTTTCATTAAGAGTAGCCATTTTGCCCTGACAGTTCAGCCAATGGACAGTATATGTATAAATAGCTTACTATTCTAGGAATTCTGCTGGGGTCAGAAAGCACTGGGTGAATTTGGATGGAGGAATGGCATTTGTTTCAGTAGTTTTGCTTTTGTTGGGTCAAGTTTGACCATTAGGTTTTCACAGGGAGTAAATTTTATGGTCATATGGAAAATACAAATGTTAATTAGCATTTATAGTATATAAATATATACTATATTTATATACTATAAATGGAGTCCAGTTCTTGGCACCACATTTCAGGAAAAATGTGAGCAAACTGGAGGAAGTCCAGAGAAGAGCAATAAAAAATTATTGGAGGTCTAGAAAACATGATCTACGAGGAAAAATTGGGGGGGAAATGGGTTTGTTTAGTCTGGATAAGAGAAGACTGAGGGGGGAGATCATAACAGTTTTCAATACATAAAAGGTTATTACAAAGAGGAAGGCAAAATTTGTTCTCTTTAACCTCTGAGGATAGGACAAGAAGCAGTGGGCTTAAATTGCAGCCAGGGAAGTTTAGGTTGGGCATTAGGAAAACCTCCCAACTGTCAGGGTGCTTAAGCACTGGAATAAATTGCCTAGAAGGTTGTGGAATCTCAGTCATTGGAGGTTTTTAGGAACAAGTTAGACAAACACCTGTCAGGGATGGTCTAGTTCAGTGATTCTCAAAGTCAGGCCGCCGCTTGTTCAGGGAAAGCCCCTGGTGGTCCGGGCCGGTTTGTTTACCTGCTGCGTCCACAGGTTCGGACGATCGCAGTCCCACTGGCCGCAGTTCACCGCTCCAGGCCAATGGGGGTTGTGGGAAGGGCGGCCAGCACACTCCTCGGCCCGCGCCACTTCCCGCTGCCCCCATTGGCCTGGATCAGCGAACTGCGGCCAGTGGGAACCGCGATCGGCCGAACCTGTGGACCCAGCAGATAAACAAACTGGCCTGGACCACCAGGGGCTTTCCCTGGACAAGCGATGGACCGGCTTTGAGAAGCACTGGTCTAGTTATTACCCGCCTTGAGTGCCGGGGACTGGACTAGATGACCTCTAGAGGTCCCTTCCAATTCTACACTTCTATGATTCTATATAATACCTAATATCTTCAAGGAGCTTCACACACATTAGCTAATTATCACAACACTCTGATCAGATAAATATTATCATTCCCATTTTACAGATGGGGAAGGTGAGGCAGAGACTTTAAATTGTTTGCTGAAGACCACAGTCAGTGTTAGCAGTGGGATTAGGACTCAAGAGTTCCTGGCTCCCAGCCATGTACTCAGAACATATCCATGCTTCTTTCTCCACACATACCATCTTGATGATGTTCTTCTTTATGTTACTTTTAATTCATTTTTTGGAATGAATGGTTACGCTTAGTATGGGTTCCTCATCCCAGTCAAAAGAGTAACCATGGAGCTCCTCCTTAATTACTTAATATTGCAGTATGGAAACTAGTAATTACGACCACCTGCTGCAGCCACGTGCTGCAGAAATCCTTGGCATGAGCCTTCCAGCCCCTATTCTGCTCTGCCTATGTTCTCATTTATAAGTCCAGATCCACAGAGATGCACAGTGGTCCTTCCCCCTCCTGCTGCCTTTTGCATTGCACATGGAGTGTTGACTGTGCACAGCTTCCGTAAACCCTACCCCCTGCATACTGTGTTTGGGGGTTTCAGGATTTGAATCTTATAACTTGTCATTATCAAGCTCAAACCCAAAATTCAGATCAGGTGAAATTTGATGTTAATATTTAACAAAGCTCAAGCAGATAATCTCCATCCTGTCTTCATAAATAGTACTCTGAAATAGTCAAGTAAAATCAAGACCAGTTTACATATAATATCCATGACACTGTATTTATGGATGCATGTAATAATTTCTGGACTCAGGATCCTCAAGGAAGTATCATGAAAGACACAATGCTGCTCACTGGTACATTTAGAATTTGGATTTCTGATGTAGTTGAAAGATGTATGAGAATGAATATAGCTAGAGAGCTCCCTGTGCACTATACATCTTCGGAGGCTGAAGACAAGAGTGTAAGTTATTTCTTCCAAAGGCAATTGCAATTTAAGCTTACTAAATTCTCTTCTGAGATCTGCACTTTTTCAGCATTGGTAATAAATTATTTTGCTGTTCTCCTGAAAGTTCTGTTTCTCATGTTCACTCATGTTTGGGTTGTATCCACCATATGGGCCACAATTTCAGTGCAAATAGGGTTGTTTCTGCAGAATGAATAGGTTATCACTATTTTACAGTTTGAAAAAGACAGATCCTCTCGAAGTAGATTAGGAGTGTATTATGGTAGACCCGTGGCCACACAACCAGGCCTGTTTGCTCAGTGAGTTTCACCTTGCCTAATAGGAATGCTCCCATGAGCAGCTTTCTTCTCTCTCACTGATGGAGATTCCTCAGAGTGCCAAGCAGCTGTTTTAGTATAAGACTATAGGGTGTGGCTATAGAGGTCACCCTCCATACTGGAAGGTGGAGCTATACACTGCAGGGGCAGAACAGGCAGCTGCAAGTTACAGCTAACAGCAAGGTCTAGATTTAGAGCTATGTAATTTACAAATATGAGAATTTAGTTGTTAAATACAAGCTCTGGCTACTTTAATGAGAAGAACACAGCATGGTGTCCACTGTTATGTATGATAATTAACAAAAACAGGAATGAGATTTGCCCTTTTTGTCTAGCAGTGTGGGTACAATGTTTTCTTTTTGATGCATGTACATAAATGTCCGTATGGTTAATATTGTGATTTCCAGGCTGTGGGAGAATATGCATAAAATTGTCAGATCTAAGCTGAGTTTTAGAGGTAAAATTGTTTACAAAAAAGAAAGCAATTCACTCCCATTGGAACAAGGAATGAGAGAGGAAAAATATCTTTTTGGTTTTTTTTTTTGTATCTTCATTTTGTGCAGTGCTTAGATGCCCTGGTGATAGACACTATATAAAGACCTTAGAGAGATTTATATTAGATCTTGTGTGCTGAGTCTCAAGCCAGTACTAAGAAAAATGCAAAATCACAGACTCACGGAATAACTGGGTTTATAATGGGGGAAAGAAAGCATCATACCTTCCACTCAGGTATCACAAATGCTGTTAATACTATAAAAAAAGCAAACAATGTGTCAAAGCAATATAACAGACTCTTTTGAAACACCAAGTTGTTACAAAGGAAAACATATTGCAGAAACTAAGAATTGCTGCAAAGATTATGTAAATAATTAGACTCCAACTGCTTGCTGCTTATTAAATTCCCTGCAATGAAAAGAGGTATAAATAATAATAATAATTAATAAAAAGAATGAGTTACTTCCTTTGGAATCTTAAATCTTGTAGCAGTGTACAAAGATTAACTCTAAATTTCAGTTTTACTAGTCTTCTACTAGTCAGCTTTACTAATTACTGCTCAGTAATTTCTGATCTCATTAGCAGATGCAGCTGTCCCTTGTAAAAGTTCAGTGATTTTGTAGTGAGTTTAACAAAGAATTCATTCAGTCATTGCCTCAAAAACAAACAAATAAATCAATAAATCCTCTAATAAACTCTGAACCACCCTTCCACCCCCATGCATATAATCTCCAATGCATGTTCTAGGATTATTGATTGTGGGTCCCTAGAATTGCACACACAAAAGACCTGGTGGTATCTTAATGAGAGATTACCATATATGAATAAATGGATTAAGTAAATAGAGCCTTTTAATGCAAGGGTAATATTGTCTTCTTTTTTTTTTAAATAGCAAGAGAACCGGTCCAATGGTCAAGAAGTAGTGTTAACGATTGGCATACAAGAACGAGGTTACAGTTGTCAACATGGCCCAGATTGTCAGCTGATGTGCAGTGGCATGGCTCCAATGAAGTCAACTGGATGCACTCATTTCCACCAGCTGAAGACATGGTCCTCCGTGTAGCTATCAGAGACCAATGGCCTAAGACTAACCTCATGCCAATTGTATAGCAGTGTAATTTCTTTTACTTAAATTGAGATACTCCAGACATACACCTGTGAATGGGAGTGCAGAAATGGGACTCAGGAATGCTGAGTGAGATATACTCAGCAGATTAACAGCATCTCTCTCTGACTAACTGACTTGGGGGTTTGAAAGGATTTGACCTTTTCCTTATCCAGTCCTGGTTCAACGACATGTTGTTCCCAAACGAGAGCTAAAGAGGGACGCCGTAAAACTGCCTCAACTTGCGCAGATCTTCAAGACCTGCGGATCTTCAAGTCTTCAACTGAAATGAAATGTTTCCACAAGGAGAGTACAAAAAAAAGTAATGTGTGGTTGGAAATCACCTTTGTGAATGAAAAGCTCTGTCCTGTATTTTACATCAGTGCAGTGCATAAACATTCATATGAAATTTACTGTTATAAAAGCTGTGGCTGGCTCCCTGGACCTTAACTACTAATGCTATTTTTAATATGGAAGCTATGGGATGAGCAAAAGAATTAGAGAAGGAAATTGTTAATACCGGCTGCATCTGAAACCAATTTTAATGTTCCTGTTTTTTTTTAAAAAAAACATAATCAGGAAGTATTTACTTTTCATGCTTTGCATTTCTAGTTATAAGCAGAACTTAAAGTTCGTTGAACAGATATAAAGGGCTAACAAAAACTACAGCAGTAGAAGCTTGTTTCTATTAAAAACATGAACTTGTTTATGCCTCCCAGATCTGTTCATGGGGTGAATTTCACCCTGTGTAGAGTGCCAGCACAAAGCCTATACACCACTTAATGCCCATTTAAGCTCTATTTTTATGTGACTTTCACCCATAAAGGACCAAACAGAGATCTGACTCTGCCTGTGCAAACATGGAAGTTAGCGCCCTTTGCAGTATCATCCTCATTCTGCATGGACCCTCAGAAAGCACGCTATCTTCTCAAAATGTTGTACCATCTTAAATTTTAGATAACCTCAAAAGTAAAGCAGTTCAGTATCCTCCAATATGTGTAAGCCATATTAGATCATTTAGCTTGATTCAAAATAAAAAAAGATGGCTAGCAAATTTTACTGGTCTTATGTAACATTTCTCATTTTTAGTGAACCATTTGTTTTCAAAGTATACCTTTTCCTTAGACCACTGTAAGAACTCCGGAATAGCTCAAGTTTGATGTGGCCAAAACCAGCTGTTTCTGAGCTATCCATTTGCAAAATTCTCTTAAGAACATGTGCATTTTTTTTCATGCACACAAGACTCAACATTTTGTTCAAACTCTCTACATAAACACACATCAGTCTGGTTTAATATAAAGAATAAAAAAATTACCTGAGAAAGAATTAGTCAGACAAAGTTCTGTGAATCTGAAAAAGGGGTTAACCTAAACTAGAAAGTACTGTTTCTCTGCTCACCGTAACAACAGACAGACAGCTGTGAAAAGCCATAAATGCATCTGATAATTCCAGAAACATAAATCTCTCCAGCTTCAGTCTCATGGTTTATTATAAAATAACAAGCCCCTGTCAACATATTTACAGTCTTGTAATTTATAGTGACATGGCATCTTTTCTCTGCAATGTGTGTTGCATGAACTGAATAATACATGAATGGCAATGCTTCAGGAAGTAACACAGAAATGTCTTCTGGACATTTCAAAGTTGTTGGGTGGGGGTAACAAATATCTCTATGTATAAAGAGTCTTTTTCAGGTAGAGCAACAGCTTTTGACAGACCATATTTGCTTCTGATTTAGATACTATCTCATAATAAGGTTTTCTTCCAAACTGTAATTGACATTTCTTTACCAGAAAGGCCAGGAAATGAAAGAGGATAACAGGTCTCTTCATTTTATAAGGTTATTTTTACAGTGAATGACATCTGAACCCAGATGAAGTTTCATTTGAATTTCATTCTACATTGTGAATCAAGTATTGCTGTCAACACAACTCATCTCTGTCAGACATTGAACCTGAGGTCTTTAAGAGCAGTCTCTTCTGTAAGTGGTGGTGTGCCCATTCTCTCTCTCAGGAAGGATCTCTTTTTTCCTACTGCATCCTGAATAAGGGATATTTTCAGCACCACTAACTCAAGAAACTCTCTCTCACAAAATACATTGTTAAGGTAAAATTAAAGGTATCAGAGTACATCAGCCACTTATGAGCCAAAATACTTGCAAGAATGTTATATAGTAAATAAACAAATTAAATTAAATTTTAAAAAATCAACCAATATAAATCCAGGAAATACAAAATTAAGGTTAAACGTTAAAGAAACCTGGACATTGGAATGTATATAAAGCAACAGTTGTCTTAAGACATTTTTTTGTGACATGAATCAAGACTGAAAAGTCTGGGCCAGATCTTCTGCTGGTGTAAGTCAGCATAGCTTCATTGACTTCAGGGGAGCCACTCTGAGTTACACCAGGTAAGCAACTGGCCCAGTGCTTTGAAAATTACTATAATTCAACTAAAACATTCCAAGAACGCTCAGGGTATTTTCTTAGCTGAGGAAAGTGATACCACATACCATAATGCTCTTACCAAAACCTCCAAACCACACGTAATCCTTTTTCACAGGGCTTGGAATTTAGTACTTTTTCAGCCTTTGACTTTTCCCTGTCAGTCATGCTATACTCATCATTACATTTAGAAGGATACAAGGGGGAGCAGATGGTTCAGAGATTGATGATGTGATAGATTCAGTCGTTCTATAGCTTGGTCTACACTTAAAACTTATACTGATATAACTTTATAGGTCAGGAGTGTGAAAGACACACACTCCCTGGTGACATAACTAAACCAACAAAAAACCCAGTGTAGACTCAGCCAAGAGTGCTTCTGTTGACAAAACCAATGTCATTCGGGGACGTGATGTTCCTACACTGGCAGAAAAACTACTGTCAGGGTACACTGCATCTACACTAGAGGGCTATGCCAATATAGGCACTGTAGCGCAGGCATAGCGTATCTCAGCAGTTTGCAGCTCATGAAGAATATCAGTAACCAAAAGTTGTTGCTATCCATCAGCTGTTGGCTGGCCTATGTGAAATGAATTAACTGGTCTTAATGCAGATGCTAATGAGCAAGGTTTTCATCACAAAGCCATCATTTTAAGCTTCAAGTGGCATTAGTTGGCATCCTCATTTGCAATCTGTGCAGAAGTTAATCGCTGTTTAGAATGAAGCACTTCCTCCACTTTGGAGATTGTCCTCTCAGATCAAAACTGAAGCAAATAAAGGTCATACCACCATTTCCCATATCTGTTATGTTGATAAATACAGAATCTCAATGTCCAGAGACTTATTTCTTTCTTGCATACACTATTCACTTAAAAATATACATTTAAAAAAAAAACACCTCTAAGAGAATATGTTGCAAAGCAAAGTGCACCCTTAGTAAAGCTGGTTGAGTTTTCTGTCTGAATGATTTTCTGATGAAAAATGCCCTTTTCACAAAACCAAAATTTTTGGTGAGAGATTTTTAGTTTTGCAAATAGATAGATTTTCTATCTGGAAAATCAAAATGACCTCTCCTTAGCTGCTGGCCTGGAAGGCTCTGATCAATTTTACTTTCTGCCAGTGAAACTGACAAAAACTTTCCCAGATGGCTGCCAAGGCAGAGCTAGTATGTTCTGCTCAGGAAGATAGAGAAACAGAGAGAGCCCCACCATACGGGCTGCCCCAAGGCTATGGAGCCTGGTCTTTCAGGGTCAACAGCTCCAAGGCAGCCCTGCCATGCCAGGGCTTGTCAGCCCCATGCCATGGGAGCCAGGAGCCTGAAAGCCCAGGGAGCCCAGCTCTAAACAGAGTGCAGCTCTGCAGCAGGAAGTCTGGAAGCCCTGAGAAACCCAGCTCAAATCAAGGCTCTCAGGGCTATGGAACAAGGAGTCTGGAAGTCCTGGGATAGACTTCCTGAGTCTTCAGTTCCAGAACAGCCTTTCTATGAAGAGTACTCTGGGGCTGCTAGACTCATAAGTTAAATAATATTCTGGTTCTGCAGGCCCTGGAAGCCCCATTAGCTACTGAATGAGCTGATGATGATGTCAATTTCACCCAACAGATGTCGGGGGCCCTGGCAGAAATACCATGCGTCAGTTATTCTCAAACTACTTTTTCCCCCCAGGATTTCCAGTTAGGAGGAAATTTTGAGGGGGAAAAAAAAAGATTTGTTTCAGTTTTGAACAAATCCAAATGTTGAGAATGTGAAATAGCTCATGAACTGGAAAGCCCGTGTTTTGTCCAGCTCTAATCCTCAGTACTATACTAAACACACAGTTATGAGGGAGGAGGATGACCATGTGGCTACAGTAGAGACCTTGGAGTCAAGAAATCTAGGTGCTAGTCCCAGCTCTGACACAGATTTCCAGGGTGAAATTGGACAAGTCACTTAATCTATCAGTGATACAGCTTCCCCCATGTAAAATGTGGCTAGTAACCATTTATCTCATGGGGATACTGTCAGATTACATTAACTATTTGTGAGGTGCTCTCAGTATTATGGTGATGAGAACTCTAGACAGGCATAAGTAAATACCTATGTCTGTATTACTTTAACAGATGAGATATAATGTCTACCAATGAAGCAAAGTTCATTAATTCTGCATTTTAAAGAAGATATATGTATATATATATAAATTGTACATTGGATTTCAGACATTATCATTTCCATTTAGAAGAGAGTGAATCTTTAATTACCATCCATTGCACTTGGTCCAGAAAATACAAACATTTCACCAGCGCTGTTTGGTAATCTTTGAGCATTTTACTTGCCACTTTTCATTTGTCAGAATCTCCACTGCAATTCAATTTATTTATTTATAGGCATTTCTATGGCATCCATCAACATAGTGTGTAGGCTCTTACTTTCTTTAACAGCTGGGTTTCTCAGTGATAAGTCACCACTTAGATTGATAAAACAAGATATAAACTTTTAGTTTATATTTCACGATACTGCTCAGAAAACATTTGTACCATACCTATTTTCAGTGCAAAAGCCAAGCTGGGTTAGGATACAGCTATAGACAACCAATCATTAAACTTAATTTCAGATTCATTAGTCTTTTGTAGTTTTATTCAAAAGCTGCTTCTTCAGTGCCTTAGTGATGAATGATCCCAGTATTCTATGGTTGAGAGCCTCACCATCTAGAAGGCACAGAAAGATTAATGGATAAAGAAAGCAGAACTTGGATTTTTGTTTTTAATTGTACTATAGCCAAAAGGCATCAGGTTCCCAGGAGAGGGCCTACTACTGTGAATGCATCATGATGTACTCCTCTCTCAAGTTTGTTACTGCTGCAAGTTATATTTTAATTATCTCTCCTGGTTTGTGAATGAGAATAAATTGTTGATCGTGGGGAAAAAAAGGAAAATACAGCATAGCCTTTGAGCATTAATATGACTGAGCACACAGTGAGGAGTGACATAATTGTTTCTTATATCATTGCAGCATAATTCTGTGTTATTAACTTTAGGTTAGAATTGTTATTTAAAAAACTTCTGAAAACCATGTAGCTGGGTTTTGTGATCTCCTTATACAAAACAGTCCATGAGCTTGTAAGTTCCTGAATCTAACTACATTCTTATATGTCTCCGATCACCACAGAGTCTGAGCATCTCACAGACATTGATTGATTGATTGATTTATAATTACAATACCTCTATGAGGCAGGGAAATATTATTAGCCCCATATTACAGATGGGGCTAATACTCCTAAGGCACAGAGAAGTTAAACTGAATTCATCCCTGATCATATCCCAATGTGGACAGAAAAGTGGTGACTTGCAACTGCCCATATTCTGGGCCTGCCCTAACTTCTGTCCTGTCTGTCATGGCCCCTAGGGGGACACCTCTTCATGCACAGGGAAATGCCTCTTTTCACTCCCCTTGGGACATTCCCAGATGGTGGGAAAAGAGGTGTCTGGTCCTTTTCTATGCTGACATAAAGTGGCTACAGTAGTAAGGTGAATTTCTCTTTAAGGGGTTTGTCCAAGATCACACTGAGAGTCTGTGGAAGAGCTGGGAATTGAACCCAGAGCAACTGCATTCCAGTCCAGTGCCAGGCCATAGACCATCCTTCCTAAGGCCATTCTTCCTCACCGAACTGTGCTAACTCTTCTAAGGAAAAAAGAAGACAGCCTGTTCCCGCTGAACTCCATATAGCCACAGGATGAGCCGCTGATCTGATTTAATTTCATTCTCAAGCTATGCTCACGTCACATGGATATCAAATAATCCTGAGTATCTTGCTTGGCTTCTATCACAGTTTGGCTTCTACTGGAAATAGAGCTAAGGTCTCAATTCTGGTACCTTAGGACTGAACATGGACCAATCCAATTTAAAATTTGTAATTAATAAAGTTTGGGCAACAGCTGCTTTCTTTATTAGGGTGCAAAATAGGCACCTTAATCTGTTTAGGAAAACATTTTCAGTACAGTGAATAGGAGAAAATGTGTTCTAGAATGAAATGCCACAATGTATGCCTAATGCCAGATGATAGGGAGCATTGTTAAAAAATAGCGACAAAGAGACCCATGAAAGCTTATGCTCCATTATGTCTGTTAGTCTATAAGGTGCCACAGGACTCTTTGTCGCTTTTTACAGATCCAGACTAACACGGCTACCCCTCTGATACTTGTTAAAAAATACACACCCAATGCACGGTATTTGTGAAGGCTCACATAATGTTCTCAAAATGTACTTACCACATCCTGCTTACATTTCCCTTGCAAATGCTGGATAAAAACAGAATCTTGTTAAAATTACTAGGCTTATATAAATTTACAAGACAAAATCAAAAGCAAACATTTCAATGCAAACTAAAGGTCATCCCAAGCAGAAAAAAATATGTTCTGTTTATTTTTAATTACAGTGTGTTATAGTTTTACATGAAAAGTGGTACAAGCTCATATGTTTCTGGCATCAAATCAAATGACATCATACATAAAATGGAAATGCAAAATAATAAATATGTTAAGGGTGCAGGTGAGGGGGAGTTCCCCCCCCCCCAAGTAAGCAAAATTTCTTTACTGCTTGTGTGACCTGGCAAATAACCTAGGAAAAGGTGGAGTTTTTGTTAGTATAGATTCATAGAGTCATAGATTCTAGGACTGGAAGGGACCTCGAGAGGTCATCGAGTCCAGTCCCCTGCCCGCATGGCAGGACCAAATACTGTCTAGACCATCCCTGATAGACATTTATCTAACCTACTCTTAAATATCTCCAGAGATGGAGATTCCACAACCTCCCTAGGCAATTTATTCCAGTGTTTAATCACCCTGACAGTTAGGAACTTTTTCCTAATGTCCAACCTAGACCTCCGTTGCTGCAGTTTAAGCCCATTGCTTCTTGTTCTATCCTCAGAGGCTAAGGTGAACAAGTTTTCTCCCTCCTCCTTATGACCCTTTTAGATACCTGAAAACTGCTATCATGTCCCCTCTCAGTCTCCTCTTTTCCAAACTAAACAAACCCAATTCTTTCACCCTTCCTTCATAGGTCATGTTATCCAGACCTTTAATCATTCTTGTTGCTCTTCTCTGGACCCTTTCCAATTTCTCCACATCTTTCTTGAAATGCGGTGCCCAGAACTGGACACAATACTCCAGCTGAGGCCTAACCAGAGCAGAGTAGAGTGGAAGAATGACTTCACGTGTCTTGCTAACAACACACCTGTTAATACATCCCAGAATCATGTTTGCTTTTTTTGCAACAGCATCACACTGTTGACTCATATTTAGCTTGTGGTCCACTATAACCCCTAGATCCCTTTCTGCCGTACTCCTTCCTAGACAGTCTCTTCCCATTCTGTATGTGTGAAACTGATTTTTTCTTCCTAAGTGGAGCACTTTGCATTTGTCTTTGTTAAACTTCATCCTGTTTAACTCAGACCATTTCTCCAATTTGTCCAGTATATACTTCTCTCCTCCCTTTATGGAACTTGAATTATTTTTCTTGGCTCATCTCTTCTCAAGCTAACAATGTACCCCAATATACATGAGTCAGTTTCCATTTCTTCCTCACCCCCAGTAGCCCTTCACTTTGTTATGCTTAAATATTTTGGCTTACTTTTGTTTTTATGAAAATGAATGACTGTTTGCAATAGTTTTAATCGTGTTTTGGAAGCTCCCCTACAACATCCTGCAAATATATTCTGTACAATATTCTCTGTTAACCTGTGGATGTCTTTGATCAGGGTCTAGCAGTCGTGATGCATTGTACCAATCACTATAATGGTGTCATGAGCAGGGTGACATGAGCATATTTGCAAAGATGTGAGCCAACACATGTTGATTTGTATCTGGTTATGTGGTTTATCCATTTAGGCTGTGACCTCACCAGCTGATCCATGAGGACTCCTGCTCTTGCTGGGTATCCAGTGAGATCCCATGGGTGTATAAGGGACTGCCTACATAGCTCAACTTGAATTATTTGTTCCCCAGTTCTGCAAGCTCACCCATGATTCACTTCTCTCACACAAATAACCCTCCTGAAGGCCATGGGGCTACCCATATAAGTAGAAGTTACTCATCTCCTCAAGTGTTTCAGGATTTGAATTTTGGATTATAAACTACTGGGGACAGGGACCTAATTGTCTATGTTGTCTATAGCTACAAACACCAAGTCACAAGGAATAATGAGTTAACGGAGCAGAAGAAGCATTATACAAAACATGTTAACTAAAAACAAAATAAACTTCCCCGCAGTCTCAGAACAATACAATCTAGAGCTGCACCTCTTTAAACTATACATGAGCCTTTTCTTATATTAGCCTGTACACTCTAGGTGTAATTGATCCTGGCCTCCTCCTGAGTCACATCCTTTATAAATCAAGACTACCACATAGTCATAGGTCCTGTTAACTGATTCCTGCTGCACCTGTGAGTCTTTAAATGGTCCTCACATGAGCTGTGAGTATAGAGTGACTGGTCGTTTAGTGAATCCAGAATATAGTTGAAGTAAGCTAGAGAAGTCATTTCTTTTCCTTCATCAAAGGTAACTTAACATTATGTCTGTGTATACAAATCCTGATTTACCTACACACACACATACACATACACCCCCTTTTTATTAATTGAATGGGAGTTTGCCTGTGTAAGGACTCAGTTAAAGCTACAGGATTTGGCTCATACTCTGCAGATAAGAAAAATAAAATAAACTTCTTGGGAGTGTTCTTGTTCCAACTGAAGTTAATGGCAAAACTCTTGTTTCCCCTAAAATCATTGCTAGACACCTATTGACTCAGTGCAGGGCTGTGTAGTAAGGGTTTTCCATATCACCCACAGAGTTTGGCATAGCTGGGCTGCAGGTATACCTCTGTAGTCAATCTCTTACCTAAGCCCCTTTTGGATGGAGTGCATTGATTGATATATAAAATTTGGTTTGTTTTTCTTTCTAACACATGCATGAAGAATACAACAATTATGAGTTGTCTGTTACATGTTCTCTTCAATCTTTTCCTCTTCCAGACTCGCCCTGAAGCTTCACACTCTTGATACACTAATCTCTCATTGTTAAGGGAAAAGCTTGCATAAATAGAGTAACCTTAGGCTGATTCATGGTAGTCGATAGATTTGTATTCTCATCATTTCACAAAGGAGTAAAAATTGGTTTGATTTCCTCACTGCTCTTGCGGAAGACAGAAAACTGTGGTGATTTAGAGAAAACAGTGGGGGAGGGAGAAGAAAATGCTCCTCAATCTGAAAGAATTCCTGGTGCTATGATACAATTTGAGCTCCACTCCTAGAGGCATTTACAATACAGGGGTGGGGGAACACTGTATTGATTAACTACTCTTTCCCAGGTGGTTTTGTGATGTGGACCAATCTCTGAGACTAGACTGTGTTCAGAGCCCCCTACCCCAATCTTACTTTTTATTTTTTGTGGCAGAAATTACAACCTTGCAGTAGCTTAGTATTGCTTTACTGTAAATGCACAGATAGTAAAGATAATTAACATGAAATCCCACATGCTTTAATGCAAACACTTGCAACTGTATCATTATACACACCAAAAAGTTATTCTATGAAGAAATTTCAATGTTTTGTGTTAAATCTTGTTAGCTCTTCCATGGTCCTTGTACAGTTATCTTGTTATGAACCTGGACTTGTCCTAACCTTCACCAGCTCTATTTATAACCATTTTCATTCACTTCCCTCCCAACAATAATAGTTATACTATTCACTTTTCATGTACTGTGCTAGGAAAGTCAAATGAAGAATATTTGATTTTAAATTATCACAATCATTCCCTGTTACCATGAATATAATTTATGTGGATTTCTAATTATGATTGATGAAGCATTAATGAAGCCATGCTTCTCCACTACTGCATGCCAATCATGATATTACCTTGGAAGAAAACTGTCAAATACAGACAGTTTTCTGATGTGCACCACTGTTTTATATGCTGACAGAATCTAGAGGATTGATTTTTTTCACATTTGTTAAATGTGGTAATTAAAATTTTATATCGAAGTAATAGGCATCAAATGCTTTTGTGATATGTGTTACATGCTGAATCACAAATTGAACGTCCTCCTAAGCAAGCGGGCTGGAATCCAAAGATGATGTATCTCAGGACTGGACACGATTGACTGTGTGTCAAAAAAGTTCACGGAGAGAGACACCCATTTAAATAACCAAAAGCCTTTGGGCTACCAATTTACTGTCTCTCAAGCTGGAGTGAGTGCTTAACATTGAAGAGTTCCACACAGAGACTAACACAAGAATAACGTGGGTATCAAAACCTTATCTATTATGAAAATTGTATTGTTGACTCTAATCCTACAATGAGCTCTGTAGAAGTGGGCCTTCACTAAAGTCACTGTGGTTTTGTGCTGGTATCTGCCCCACATGACCACCTTTACAGGACCAGGATTTACTATTTTTCCTTTCTACGGGCTTGTCTACACATAGCCATTGAGGAAAATTAATCCAAATTAATTTTAAAGTGGATTAGTTAAACCACATTAAACCCCTGTGTGAATAGTCTTATTCAAAATTAAAGTGCACTTAATTCAATTTAGCTTACTTCACTTTGGAAGTTAATTTAAGATAAAAGAGCATGCACACAGGGGTTGAATATGGTTTAACTCATCAAGCCCTCGGATCGCTACCCCTTTCTGCTTCTCCACGTGGGCACCAATGATACTGCCAAGAATGACCTTGAGCGGATCACTGCAGACTACGTGGCTCTGGGAAGAAGGATAAAAGAGTTTGAGGCGCAAGTGGTGTTCTCATCCATCCTCCCTGTGCAAGGAAAAGGCCTGGGTAGAAACCGTCGAATCGTGGAAGTCAACGAATGGCTACGCAGGTGGTGTCAGAGAGAAGGCTTTGGATTCTTCGACCATGGGATGGTGTTCCAAGGAGGAGGAGTGCTAGGCAGAGACGGGCTCCACCTAACGAAGAGAGGGAAGAGCATCTTCGCCAGCAGGGACACAGAAGGACCTAGACAAATTAGAGGATTGGGCCAAAAAAACCCTGATGAGGTTCAACAAGGACAAGTGCAGAGTCCTGCACTTAGGACGGAAGAATCCCATGCACTGCTACAGACTAGGGACCGAATGGCTGGGTAGCAGTTCTGCAGAAATGGACCTAGGGGTCACAGTGGACGAGAAGCTGGATATAAGTCAACAGTGTGCTCTTGTTGCCAAGAAGGCTAACGGCATTTTGGGCTGTATAAGTAGGGGCATTGCCAGCAGATCGAGGAACGTGATCGTTCCCCTTTATTCGACATTGGTGTGGCCTCATCTGGAATACTGTGTCCAGTTTTGGGCCCCACACTACAAGAAGGATGTGGAAAAATTGGAAAGAGTCCAGCGGAGGGCAACAAAAATGATTAGGGGTCTGGAGCACATGACTTATGAGGAGAGGCTGAGGGAACTGGGATTGTTTAGTCTCCAGAAGAGAAGAATGAGGGGGGATTTGATAGCTGCTTTCAACTACCTGAGGGGGGGTTCCAAAGAGGATGGAGCTCGGCTGTTCTCAGTGGTGGCAGAGGACAGAACAAGGAGCAATGGTCTCAAGTTGCAGTGGACAGGGCCGGCTCCAGGCACCAGGCACCCAAGCTGGTGCTTGGGGCGGCACCTGGAGGGGGGCGGTGCGGCGCTCCGGCCGCCAGAGGGGGAGATCCGAGCCCCAGCCGGGGCTCGCCGCCCTGCCCCCGGCGCTCTGGCCACCGGGGGGGGGAGAGCCGAGCCCCAGCCGGGGCTCGCTGCCCTGCCCCCGGCGGGGGGGGGGGGGGGGG
>NW_020664447.1:15565483-15603876 GCF_002925995.2 Terrapene triunguis | reverse complement strand
GGGGGGGGGGGGGAGAGCCGAGCCCCCGCCGGGGCTCTCTGCCCTCCCCCCGGGGCTCCGGCTCCGGCCTGGGGCGGCGAAAAAGCCAGAGCCGGCCCTGGCAGTGGAAGAGGTGTAGGTTGGATATTAGGAAAAACTTTTTCACTAGGAGGGTGGTGAAGCACTGGAATGCGTTACCTAGGGAGGTGGTGGAGTCTCCTTCTTTGGAGGTTTTTAAGGCCCGGCTTGACAAAGCCCTGGCTGGGATGATTTAGTTGGGAATTGGTCCTGCTTTGAGCAGGGGGTTGGACTAGATGACCTCCTGAGGTCCCTTACAACCCTGATATTCTATGATTCTATGATTCTATGATTAACTGATCCACTTTAAATTCACACCTTTAGTTAACTCACATTAACTTTCCTGAATACTCATGTGCAGGCAAACCCTATATTCTGAGTATACCATTGTGCTCTCTGTCACAGATTTTCTCTTTATGATATTTAGAAGCTTTTAACCCATTTGTTGATTCCTTTTGGCACTGTTGTACTTCTAGCAGAAGCCCTTCCTCATCAGTGTGGAAGATAAGACTTATGGAATTCATTGTAAGAGATTGCACAGTAGTTTCTACCCTGATTTTAATAATATTAGTGTTTTAAATATTCTATTTGCAGTCTAATGGATAAAGCTTATGAGCCAATGGAATCGAAAGGGCTGACATTGGGGAAGGATCTGGATACTTACTCTGTTTATTTACATAAATTATGGCTTATTTGTGACATTGTCTATCACTAGAATTACTTGTGATTAGTAACATTTTGTGCTCATTTTTTGTCCTCAGCCTTGGGTAATCATGTACAATGAAAAATCAAGTCTAATTAGTGACCCCCTCAGATCTCTTGGGCTGCTTTTTGACTCTCTTTGAATGAGACTTGTATAGGTTTCCAGCGTAAAGCCGTGTAACAATCTCCCATTTTTTTTCTATTAACTAAGTTGTAAAAATATTTTTACTCCTCAGTCCTTTCTTCCACCCCTCAATTACCATCTGCTGCTTTGGTGGACTTGACAAGTACTCCAGCTGGTGGGCTTTTCTCATATTCTGCATGTTTTCTTTTCTCAGCTGTCTGCTTAAAATGAGAGCAGCAAACCTTGTTTCAATCTTACTGACAAGCCTATTTTCTGTGGCACTTAAAAATAAAAATAAAATAGGCTAGACGTGAGTTATCTACTAATTAGACTTTCTCTTTTTGATGTTGTTCATATCTCATTTTTGTACCAAAATGCATCTTTTAAATACCTTGAAGCATAATAATTTCAGTTAGCATTATATATTTAGGGAAGAGTGACATGAATTCCTGCTGCTGTGCAATACAAGAGTAACAGTGCTGATGAAACAGTATCTTGCATAAATCTAAAATTGTGTGTTGATTGGGCCTAATATTTATTAGCTTTTAATTACAAAATAAAAGTGAATCTTAGTATTTTTTTCATTTGAATTTTAAAACCGTAAACTTTACAGGCTTAAATTTTCAGAAGTGACCTGTGAGTTTTGGGGTGAGCCATTTAAAATTACCCTGATTTTTCAGAAAGTGCTGAGTACACAGACTTTGAAAATCAGGCCCATGGAAAGTATCTCAAAGTGGGCACCAAAAATCACTAGTTAAGTCTGACAATGGAGGCTAAAATTTACCTAATCCCTACTTTCACCCACTTCGCCATAAGAGATCAGTGGTAGCCAGTACAATTCTGGTTGATTAGCCATCCAAGACACCACACCACACCACGTCACATCACAAGGAATGGCAAGCTTCATTGTATTTTGTAAACTTTTGAGTGAAATAAAAATTATTCATATATGATCTATAAACAGTTATGAAGGGAGTGAAATCTAAATAAACAAATACATTTTGATTTATAACAAGCCAGACAATAGTAATGTTCTGTCATGCTGTATAACAATAAGCATGACCTCTCTGAACTGTATAACAAAGGAGCTTCAGGTCATGAAAAATATAGGATCTGTAACCATGCGCTTATATTGTGAAGCCCACACTATTTGTACCATTGCATGGAGCTGAACAGCTGACTTTCTGATTTATGATGTTTTTCCTCAATTTTTTCTTTTAAACTAATGTCCTTACTGAGTGGGCCTTCTATATAGACAGACATTTATTTTTAACACAATCTTAAGATGCTGTTAATTGGTTTAACTCCATTGGTTTCAACAGATCTATGCATCCTGGCACCAGGTAAGGATCAGGACCGTAGCATATGCTGTAGCCAATTGCTACCAGTTTGGGGCCACAGTTAATATGGTATCAATCATGACTTTAGTACATAGGGACTTGGTTTGAAAATTTACTGTCAAAGTAGGTTCAGTAAGAGTTTGTATCCAGAAAGCATATATGTGAGACATTCCAAAAGGAAAAGGCAGAACTCCCAATGGAGTATTTCGGTGAAACTCAGTCTGACAACAAAGCAGGTGGACCACTTTTGTCCATCTGTGCTCTGAATTATCCTTGGAGGTGTGTGTGTGTGTGTGTGGGGGGGGGGTTTAAATGAGACGATGGTGGAGGTTAGGGTGTGTGTGATATTTCCTTAGGCAATGTGACTACAGTATTTCATACACTTCATATACGTATTAATAACTGCATAACTACTTTTTTTGGGTGAAAAGTACAGCAAAGGTCCTGACTATTTGGTCATTAAAGGTCTCCTGGCATTTTTGGTAAAATAAGGGTTATAACATTAATATACTAACTAAATACTCTAATTATAATCCACCTACATAAATTTCTGGGAAGTTCCCACTTCTTGCTGTAATCTGCTGTGTAATTTTGGTATGCACTGCTAAACAGCAACTGTGTTCTGTCTCTGAGGTAGCTACTGTTCATTCAGTGAAATAAGTTGGCCTAGAGAGTCAAAGATATTAGCATGACCCTGTCATGGGGTTCAAGGTTTTGAATACAGAGACTTTCGCCTACTTAGTCCCATGGAAAACAAATAGAATATTCATGAGTACTTTTTATTGATTAGGATATACTGATGAAAAAGAATCCAAAACCAGCTATAAAGCATATTGGAATTGACAACTGATCAGTCTGAGGATCAGGTCAAAATCTGAGAGAGAGACAGGGTTGGAAGAAGATAATAGGGCGTGGAAAGGAACACACGAGGGAAGCAAAAACACAGCAGGCTCTCACGTGCATCAACCTAGGGTTCTGCTGGTTCAGTGGTGATGGCCAGACATCAGTACTGGTGTGCTAAGGGATTGACTTCTTCAGTGACCCTTGAAGTTCATCATGAAGGGAAGAGTTTCTGGAGTGAAGCAGATGCATGTTAGCCTTTCCCAAGGAATCCCCCTGGAATCCATGTTTTTGCTCCCCAAAGTCTCTTTCTTTAAGGTGTGTGATGAGCAGAATAGGCCATCCTCTCATTAGCTTGTCTACAAAGTGACCTAATTCCCAACACACCAGTTTTGATCTATTATGTTCCAGTTCTAACTGATCCCAGCTATTACAATAATATCCTTCTACATGTTGTGTTGATAAGGATGTATCTCAGGCCCAAAATGGATAGGATGTTCATTAAACCCCCTTTTACTGTCACAATATATGATGGGGTATGTACCCCCACATAAGCTCAGAAAGGATTAATGTGGACCTGAGGCCAATTAGGCTACTTGGCTACACCTGGAGAGTGGGCAAGGCTTGATTTAAAGATGAGTCCCACCTGAGACAGAATCTGGGTGATTAGTTTAAATTAGAATGGAGTTTCAGGCAGGAAAGGACGGAATTCCGATTCCAGAGAGTGACTGCAGAGAGTATGGAGACCAGGAGGGTCAAGAAGGAAGCCCTGGGATTCTTGCCTGTGTAGAGAAGGCTGGCAAGCAGCCCAGACCGACACAGGGTAGCTACGAGAGTACAGCAGACTAAGGTGGTTTGCCCTGATAAAAGGGCAGGTCTGGGACTTCCCAGGCTGGGAAGTGCACTGGGTGGTATTTAACTGAAGAACTTTATAAAAGAAACTTTAAAAGGGTGGGCTCAGAGAGCCACCAAGTTTGGCCACCCCAGGCTATGGTATGAAGGATCCCAGAGAGATAGCAGGGGCAGATTTGACTAGAAAGACCTTGCCTGCTCACTTCAGGGTCCCTGATTTGGAGCCCAGAGGAGCAGGAGGGTTTGGTTCCTCTACCAGTCACTGCTGAGGTGGTGGCGTGAGGCTGAAGAAGGCGATCCTTCTTCATATGGCTGATGGTAGATGTAGAGCTCCAACTATAATTTTACATTCAGATGGTTAAACCAGATAATTGTGTCTGGAGTAGCGGAGTGTATTGCTGTGATGCCTCCTTTATATTTGTGAATGGGGCATTGTTATAGGTACCGTGATCTATTCTGGGTGACCACAGTCACACACTGAAGAGTCTTTAATTTTCCATTTGTGCAGCAAGTATCTGCATCTGCCATGGCTTGTGAAGGATATAAGGGCCATTGAAAGCCTGGAGAAAAGAGATGCGAGGGACCACGGAACCCAGAAATAGAGCTAAAACCAGTTTTTGTAAGGACACTGGGGCTTCTTATTTGTTGGACTGTGTTACCATGAAAGTGATGGACTTAAATGTGACCTGGCCAGAGGGCTGAGCTGTGAGAAGCTGATGGTGTGCTGCAGGACCAAAGCGTCCATCACAGAGCATACTAGAGAAGATTGAGCTGCTATGCAGCACCCAGCCTGAGGGAAGAACTACAATGGTGAGTCCAGTATTCCATACCATATTAAAAAGTTAAGTGTGGTGTGGCACTTCTTGTCAAATTATCATTGGCTTAATCCCATTGTAACAACCACCATTTACCATCTCTTTAACTTTTTTAACAAAAGACAAAAAATGAAAAAACAATTAAAGAATTTGAAGTGTCAAGTATTAAGAAAAGTTTCATTTTAACAATATTCCCTATTCCCTTTAGCTGCATAGATTCTCTTATAGGATAAACTTCTGCTTGACAGTCTTTTTAGATGGTATTAAAATGTTAACTGTCTCTTTGGTGAGAAAAGAGGAAAAAGTTAGTTTAGTTTGCCTGAAGCTGTTTATGGTCTGATCCTGCTTTCTTTAAGAAAAAAACAGACAAGCACACAAAAGAGAGAGAAAATGCAGCTTCTCTTTCTGGATTTCTTTCCCTTGCAGCATCATTGCTGTAGAAACGCAGGCCCAGAGCAGTCTTATCAGCCGCTCTGAAATATGGTAAACTTGTACAAGCATTAGGCAAAGTTTAAGATGTTGCTATTAGCTGCATCTCTGGTCACAGGCTCTTAGGACTGTAGTTGACTTGGGAGGCTGAACCTCGCTCTTATTTGAGAAAAGGCAAAAGAGAAAGGTAGGAAAGAGAAGAAATAAGGTTCTGAAGAAAAATAACACCCGGAGGAGAGAGACAGCAGAAACCAGGGCCGGCTCCAGGCACCAGGCACCCAAGCTGGTGCTTGGGGCGGCACCTGGAGGGGGGCGGCGCGGCGCTCCGGCCGCCAGAGGGGGAGAGCCGAGCCCCAGCCGGGACTCGCCGTCCTCCCCCCAGGGCTCCGGCCGCCCTCCCCCCCGGCGCCCTGGGGGGGCGGCCGGAGGCTTTTTCGCCTGGGGCGGCGAAAAAGCCAGAGCCGGCCCTGGCAGAAACCCAGAGTTCACAGGTGTTCAAGATTTAGCTGAAGCTGGTAGAGGGGACGTTACCTGGTTTCCCCCTTTCTCTGCACATTCTGATCACAATTCCTTTCAGGCTAAGGATGACAAAAGCCCAGCAATGTCATGGTGGATCCTGGGCTCAGGAGATGAGGGGGGGGGTAGCAGCCATGATGGTAAAGCTTGCTCCTTCCAGTCCATGTGTTCCCACTCAGTGACCTCCCCATCATACCACAGATAACGTAATAAACACAGAAGCCCTCATCCAATTATATTTAACCAGTCAAAACACATTTCATTATGGACATTTCCTCCCATTTCTAGAAACTTTCAGCTGGTTGTCATGCCAACCCAGGAGCTTTGACAACCCCTTATCACAGTTCTTTTAATTTAAACTGGTACAGACTAGATTGGTTTTTCTACTGCTTTTATAAACAGTTTTCTGCAACAGGCAGAGGTGGACTGCTGTTACACCGACCAACTTAGAATACAGGCCTCTGCACAACATTGCCTTTCAGTGGTGGATATAGTGGTTCTTGGCAGAATGTCTCTTATGTATTTCACAAAGGAGTTGCAAGACTTAATTCATTAAATACTTGTAAATGACTTTAAGATTCTCAGATGGAAGACACTAAAAAGGCGCAAAATATTAACTTTCATTAATAGTAATATTCTAGGAGATATTAAAATATTTTAATAAAGTATACATAAAAAGCAGCTTATTTTTATACATTAAAAGGTACCATGGCTCTTCACAGACCACTGAAAAGTGTCATCTTGCACTGAGAAACTGATGTAAAACAAGGAAATCAGCATTACAATACATTATTTCCTGCACTATAGGGATTAGGGAATGTAGATCAGCAATCTCCGCTCATAACTGGAAACAGGAGAAAAACACTCTGGTACGAATGTAAAGCCCAAAGAACTAAATGGTAGTAGTGGTCAAGTTTATACTCACAATATCGTCACTTTAGAAATATGCCATACCAAGGCTTCCCGATTCATTGGGAGCCATGAAATCTCATTGAACTTGCTAGTGTGGCCTGATTTCTTGATTACTTAAGGATTCCTCATTAACACTCTGTGCTTTGATAGGTTCTTGTACCAAGATCGGGCCCAGAGTGCAGGGTTGCAATACTCACACTTAAGAAAAATCTTCTGTATTTGTCATAGTTTCATTAGCAGTTACAAACACTCCAATCCAGCAAGGTAGATGGAGATAATACAGAATGTGTGTCTGAGCATCCATATACTCTCACCATCCCTGGCAAAATAACCCAAATGTGAGTTGTCATCTTCTTCATCTTCACTACCACCAATGTTGTCATCCTGGCATCTTGCTAGAGTTAACATCTCCCAAGGCACCCAGGCCAGGGTACAGCTTTTATAATGTGTTACACTGACACGTCTATGTGTAATGTATATTCCGTAGGGGTTTCAGACCCTTTTCCTTATTTGTAGCTCTGCACCCTATTAATGTTGGGGTGCCCTTCTCCCATAGGTAACTAGTCTGTTTATCTCAAGGTTATTAGCACACATGTCAAATAGTTACCATGGCACTCTTGTGGCCACTCATCTGCTCTTCCTAACTTAAAATATCCCAAGCTGCTATCAACTAACATCTTGTGGTTACCTGTCAGCAGTTCAGTCACCACAGCATTCTATCTTGTGATATCTCATGATCTAGGGTTACTCCATTAGCTGTTTATGCTAAGGCTTCAGGGCCTGGGGCGGCAAAAAAGCCAGAGCCGGCCCTGCAGAGGAGCAAACGTCCCAAGGCTGCTTTTAGAACTCAAAGTTTCACTTTTAATTGAATGTTTCAATTTGCATTTCAATTTTTAGAAAAGCCTATTGGCAGCCATGTGACTTTTGAAGGTCTTCAAGCTTTGTTTTCATTCTTAATCTGAGCATTGCCTTTGCTTAGATAAGCTTTTAAAATTTTAAACAATGCTTTGAAAGATGGAAAATAGGCTCCATATATGTGTTCCTCTGACTGAAAAGAATCCAGGTGTCTGGGGCTCTGAGACTCCACAGGCCCCTATAAACTTCAGTTTTGGTCAGTTCCAGGTCTCTGGCAAACACTTTCAGGAGTGTAAATGAAGTGCTTTTTCAGATAGTAAGAGGTAAGAGTGGCACCGGCCACTCACTTTCAGTGCAAAGAATCAGGGTCTGATTTTCAGATGTACTGAATTGAGTTGGGTGGGAAATGATTTTCTTGCCCTACAGTAATTTGAGATTTTTTTTTAAAAGTTCCTATTCCACACTGAGAAGAAATAGACATCTTTAAAAAATTTTGCAGTGAAAGACACCAGTAGCGAGGGCACTCAGGCACTGAGCCTTGGTCTAATATCTTTCCCCAAATCAGGCATAGCAAGAAACTTGAACCTGGATCGCCCACATCACAAGTAAGTGCCCTCACCAACAGGCTACTAGGTATTGGGGGAAGGTGTTGGATTCTCTCACGTTAGCCAGAAATTCCATCCTGGCTTTTAGAAACTTTTCCAATAGAAAAGTTTTGGTTTTGGCAAATCAGAGATTTTGACTGAAAATTTCCCAGCTAATTCTAGTAGTAAGCACCCACAACCGCAACTGAAGCAATGACAGCTTCTAGTGCTCAGCAATTCTTAAAAACCAGGTTCTTAATTATTCTGTGTATTTCTCTCATAAGCAATGCTAAGTGTTCCCACCATAGTATAGTGTTGGTTGGCTGGCTGGCTAGGCATACATGATTGTGCATATGGGGTTGTTTATGTTTAATTTCTCAGATAAACTTTTTTATTATAGCCTAAGTGACCCTATCCTCAGATGATAGCATGAAACCTCATATTGTATAAGTCACCTTGCCAAAGGGTAGGGAACTCTTCATTTCACAAAGAACATTTTTCTGTAATTCTCATGAGGATATCAGGGATGTTTCTCACTCTGCTGCTGCTGTTCAAAAAGATAATTAGCATCTCCTTTACTAGCCACTAGAGAAGTAATGTTCAGTGTGGATTATGGGTCACTGACAGCCTTGTGTTTTCATGGCTGTATACAATAATTCCACTATTTGTGTTTCAAATGGGTGGTAGTGGCATAAAATAAAAGCCTCTTTGGGTACTCAAAAAATTCCCAAACAGTGCTCAAACTTCTTGCAATTCAGAAAACTAGTTAACCTTTTAACTCGCCTTTGCTAATCTTTTATCTATTTGCATCTCTGGGTTCCTTCTAGTATTAGAAGCAAAAATGTCCAACTACAGCCATTGTTTAATGTTATGAAAGAGGAATTTTGCTAATTTGGGAATGCACAAGGCAATGTAATCATAAGTTGTTGAATTTCCAGCCCAAGGGAGAGCATGAACTACGAGAACTAGACAGCATTTTCTTGTAGAATTTTTCATATTTAAGCAATTCAAATAGTTCAGAGAAGCTTCTGGCAAGCAAGCTAATATGAGGGGTAGAGGGTTTAACTAATCACAGAAAGGTGAATCCTACAAACGCCCTAAATGTAGAACTCCTATTAACTTGAAATGGAGATCCACATGTTTGCAGGGCTCGACTTTAAATTAGTTAATATTTGTAAAGCACTTTGAAAAATGCAAGTGGTCTACAAATTTTAAGTGGTGTTCTTATCTGAATTAAACCTAAACCCTGATCCTTCTGAGATCAGCCCATCTCGAATTAATTAATGTTTGTGAAGCACTGTGAATGTGTCCCAGTAATGCGTTACGTAAAGTGCTAAGCATTCTGAGTAATTATTACTAGTGGTGTTGCTGTTTTGGCTGATATCTTTTACTGACTTCCTCAATGGATTCATGCTGTTAAATTCAACAGTGTCATTGGTGGGAGTCATCTTTATTATAGTCATAGGGTGTTAGAACTATCTCGTAGATAACTTTCTGCCCTCCATTATTGCAGTAATCTGAGCATCTCGCAATCTTTTTTTAAGCATTTATCCTCACCGGGATGGACTGTATACATGAAATCTGGAATTTCAATCCCACAGGAAATTCAAGATTTCATCTTTTGCTTTAATTGGAAATTGGGGGAAAGAAAGTTAAAATTTCTTTTTGCAGAACAGAAATTCCAAAAATAAGTTGATTCAGAAATGTCCAAAATGTAATTTTATCTTCAGTTGACACAAAATATTTCAAAATGTTCCATTTCAGTTTGTTGAATGACCTGTAATGCTTCATTTCCAGTCAGTTTAATAATAAACTGGTGTATGGCCTCGTTGGGGTTGTAGTTCAGGAACTTGATGCCCTATGGGCCAGACTCCCTTGCCCGACTACATCTCCAGTGATGGACCTAGCATCATGTAACTCCCATAATGTACTATGCAGAGCATGGTCACAGGAAAAGCTGCATTGTATTGTGGAAGATGTAGTTCTCCAGAGAACGTAGTCCACAGGACAGAATGGGGGGACTGAGACGCAACTCCCATGAAATGACGTGCTTCTACAGAAATGCAGTTTAATGCTTTATTTAACTGATTTGAAATGAATATTTTGGGGCAGTTCAACAAAATGAAATATTGTGAAACTGGGGTTGAAATGACACCAAACAGTGTTTAATTTCGGTTTTCCTAATGAAAAATTGAAAATTTTCTAATAAAACGATGGTTTTTCCCATGTGCATTTCTTTCTGAAAAATCATTCCAAATTGAAAATTCCCAACCAAGTGTATTCACAATCTTTAATATATGTATCCAATGGGAAAGTAAATATTTGCCTACATATTCCCATTTTACAGATGGGGAAACTGAAGCACAGAAACATAAATGGTTTGAACTTAGCAGGCAAAGAATAGAGTAGGGAAAACAGAGGAATTAAACCTTCAGAACCACAGGATGGCCACTAAGATGATTTCTAAGTGCTTCATTTGAAAAAAAAAAAAAAACCATGAAAACTACTATGAGAACTTGACCTCTCATTTTGCTGACTCAGTTACCACCTCCCAAATTTTCATTTTATGGGTTTGAATTCTCAGATTTGGTAGCCAGAAATCCAGATAATTGGGGTTGGTCAAAAATTTTCTGTCAAGACTGTTTTTTGATGGAAAATTATATTAGAAATGGTCTCGGGTCCCCATTTGTCTCTATGCACCATGCTCGTTGCTCGACTTCATCTTTCATGCTGCACTGCTTCCCTTCAGTAAAAAGGGAGACTATAGTGCATCATAGTAGATTATCTGACCAACGAGCCTGACTTCTATATGATAATTGGAGCAGGAGGCACTATGGTGGCATTTCAAAATTGAAATTTGAGGGTTTGGGCGAAAATATTTAAATTTTTGTTTTTTTTTTAATCAAAAAGTCAACATTTTAGGAAACAAAACACACACATTCCTGATCAGCTCTACATATAATTTGGTTCAAGCCTAGACCCTGTTCTGTAATTTACTCTGTAGGTGAGCCTGGTGCCTGTATGACATGCCATTAAATTTTGAAACCTGGTCTCCTGGTTTGCAGGCAAAATTTACACCTGCAAAACTTGGACCAATCCCTGAATGGTTTATGTCGCATCATGATTTATCTTGAAGGGTCACTCAGTCCACTCCCCCCACCATGTCCCTTCTAACTTGTTATTAAATGAGCTTACAGTATGCTTAATAGGTTCTTGATTAAGAAGAAAAATCATGCATGATCCTTTGCCTCCTGAAGTTTCCTGTTCATATCTGTCAAAATGAATGTCTGCAAGCCCTAGTTAAAATCTATAGTGTGACAAGTAGAGTTGACAGGAAACTGGAGTTCCCATTCTACAGGAAACTCCAAAATTATATATATATAATGGAATGAAAAAAATTTCCTATAGATTGAGAATTCTGAAATATCATTGTGACCTTTTTCAAAATGTTTCTGATGCTTCCCAAGATGCTTGTAGCACTAGCAGCCTGCCAGGTAGAGACATGAGAGTTGGGGCCCAGGTAAACTAGACTGCCCAAGAGCCAGAAGCAGTCCAGGACAGTTTGCCTGTGTGGTGGCTCAGAGCTGGGAAGCCTGGGCTACCAAGGAGCAAGAGAGCCACAAAGCTGGGGTAATATTTCTTAAAGAAAGTCAATTTGCTGCCAAAATTAAAACTTTCCCATCTTATTTAATCTACACATTGTTACTGCTCGGCATTCCCTTTCCCATGACCTGATCTTTATCTAGAGTCAGAAAGTAACCAGTAAGCATCTGGTGAGGAATAAGCTTAAAATTGTCCCAACAACTTCCAGCTGGTAAGCCACGGAAATTCAAACTTTCCCAGTGCATGTGAGTCAATGAGGCTGTAAGAGAAGGTTCAGGTGAAGATTAGCCCCTGGTAACTAACCCATTATACTTCTTCACTTATTAGAAAGATTTGCCCTTTTAACACCTTTTTCTGAAAACGCAGCTGAACATATCAGCACATGGCAGATTCCCTCTTATTTTCCAGGTGCCTTGTAATCATGTACTAATTCAGCAAAAAGTCTGTTTTCTGTCTTGCAGTAATAAGTATCCAGGATGATATAAAATATTAATAAGTCTACACAACATTACAGAGGCCACAAACATAAAACGTTAACTCACTGAATTTTCTCCTTAAGCTTTTCAGTTAAGTCAATAAAAGGCTAATGATAAAAGTACTGTATATAAACAGATCAAAACTTGCATAACACTTCAACCTCTCTATTTCTAGAAGGTATTTGGCTTCATTCAAATATTTTACGTACATTAGTATATATTATACTAAAACTTTTTATTCATCTGTGGACATTCACAGGCATTAAATCTCACTACATATTCAGTTCGACGGGGAGAGATTGTGTACATCCTGCTTTGATAAGCTTAAAGATCCCATCTGGCAAGCCTTCATTCTGACAAGCAGTCATTGACACCCTCTTTGTCATGATTTTGATATCATGTCCACTAATAACTGTGTTAGAAGTTGGGACTGATAACGCCCTAGATTATGAAAAGGTTTCCAATAGAATCATCACTTGATGCCTGAGATCCAGCTGAGAGACTCTCACTAGAAGGAACAACATTATACCACTTCTGCAGAAAATCTTCATTGACTTCAGTAAACAATTGTTGAACACTCTTTCTAGATTGTATTAATTTTTATCTCTTTCTTTCTAGACTTTTTTTACCTTATTTTTGTCTCCATGCTTATCAACCATACCTACTCCTGATCTCTTTGTATTACCAAAATAGATATATAGATTTTATTCTTGGAACCCATCACCTGGCACCTGAGAGAGTTTCAGAAGTAAGAATAGAGTTCAATGGGATAGTATTGTATGAATATCTATAGGAGAATAAAAAAAAAATCAAACACATTTCCATAAACTAGAGACAAGGACTGAGCTGACAAGCTTACTTATCGATTGAGTGTGTTAGTAGGTTAGTCATTAGGATGTGCTACTACTGCATCTAGACTACCAAATTAAGTATTTAAAAAAAAAAAAACACCTGAAGAGAACCCGAAGGTGATCAAGAGAGCAAACACACTTAACTGAGACAAAACCCATTTTACTGATTTGTTTGTGGAGCCTTGGGGGGTTGTTTTTGTTTTTTTTAGAAATAAAAATGAAGCATTTATTCATAAATGAAGTAGTTCACCTGAAGTCTGGTCCAAAGCTTACTGAAGTAAATGGAAAGAATCCCCTTGAGTTACAGAGTTTGGATCAGGCTCATGGAGTATGAATTTACTATACTTTTATGTAGCACAGAAAGTGGCACAGCATGGTACAGAGAGTGGGCACTGATCAATATATTTCTGTAAACTGGGGACTGCTGTAAGCAACAGTGTTATCACAAAATGTAACCTGACCAATTCAATCTGATATACATGAACTACTTTCATGTTTGAAACAATGATTTTTGGGGGGGAGAGGTGGTAATGGGAGAAGCCATAGAGTGTGTGAGACAAAGAGAGAGACAGCACTGTAGTAGCAAAGCCAATACATAGACATATGAAATGGAAAAACCCAAGGCCACTATGTTAAAGACATGTACTTGTGTGATTTAAAGCAACAAAAGAATGGAAGTTTAAAGGTAAGGACTACTCCTTCCTCTAATATCTATTATCCCACAACCTTTTTTTGAGACCAATATAGTATATATTTTAAGTGAGTTGCCTTCAACCAGCCTCAATATTATATAGTCATTAAATCTAGTGTATCTAGTTCCTTATTTTCCTTAATTATAACTTTTAAATGTGCCATGATGTATTAATAAATACTCAATAGTTTCCAGGATAGATCTGTAATTCAACCCACTGTTTGTCGTCTACATTGGCAAACCTTCACAGAGTTGTGTATAAAATAATTTAGCTTTTTTTGCCTGGCAACATAACTTTTATTGGACAAAGCTGTTTGCCTTTGTCCAAATTAAGAGATCTTTTAGTCTATAATAGTGATTCTGACAAGCTAGTCACATGTGATGAGAATTCATTTTAACTTAATATGATTTCTTCAGTGTTCAGTAGATTATCAAAATATTAAAGAAGAAACAAGTTTAATTAGGTTACTGTACAGCTTGAAATAAATACAGGATGGGTGATTATTCAGCTGGGTCTAGAAAGTAACTTGTATGGTTCTAACTTGCTTTTTGAATATCATGCAGCACTCAAATGTTCTGCTGGTCAGATTGCAGAAGTACCTGAACACGCTTAATATCTCATATTGTGGAAGAGCTTCACTAGGACTATTTGCATGAACAAAGAAAGTGAGATTTGGCCTGTATATAGGCCAATTGAAACTGTTAGACTGTCCTCTTCCCCCAGCCCCTCTAGCTTTTATTGAGGGAGAGAAAAGCATGGTTGATTTTAAAAAAACAAAAACCTAATGTATTTATTTTTTGGATGCGCAGTACTAATTTGAGCTCTCATAAGATTGGTTTGCCAGTACCCGTAGAAGCAGCCCTCAGTATGGGATGGGATGCAACCACACTGCTCCGGAAGCAGACTGGAGAGAGAATTGTGACTCCCAGCAATGCCTTCAGAGTTCCTTTGTGTGTGTGTGCGCGCGTGTGCGCTTTAGGAGGTCTCATCCACTGTTCTGGCCTGGGCTATGGAATTACAAGGCAAAGGCAAGTATATCAGCACAGGGAAAAAGTAGTAAATGAAAGTAGCATCGGATACTATAGTATATATTACAAAATATTTTTTCCAGTAAAGGAAAAAGAATGTGGTATGTCTTTAACACATTTCAAGGTTTATCATTGAACAGCCTAACTTAAAGCAGTTCTTGATTTATTTATGGAAAGTTCACATGGACACTGGGGTCTTATGGAACAATACAGTGTTCCATTGACAAATTAAAAGTATTCAGGATGTGACGCCAGTTATGCGGGGAGGAGGGGAGGAATTAAATATCTAGAGGGCATGTTCAGAATGTCAGCTGATCAGATTGCAGTCTTCCTGTTGAATAGGCAGAAAGTAGCTGAAGGACAAAGTAATCTTTAACGAAACCTAAGGGTGAGGGCAGGTGGGGTGGGGTGGAGTGGCAGAGCTGAAGTCAAAATCCTTTACTTTAGACTAAAACTGGCTGAATGTTCCTTGAAACTGCTTTCAAATAGACACTACATCTTTTTATTTTATTTTGTGGCTGGAGGCTTTAGAGTTTAATTGATCAAGCTGTTTTCAGGGAAGATAAATCAGAAGATGACAAAAACAGAGGTGATAAGTATGAAAATAGTGTCTGAATCCTTCTCTCTCTTCTAATGAAAAAACTGGGTTTTAATGAAATCCTATTCCATTCATTTAAATTCCCAGATTGTTTCCAAGCAAGATAATGACTACAATGATGATAAACTGCTACTAGTACATTACTTTCTATCAATCTAGTCTAGTGAGCTTAAGAATTGGACTTTAGCATCACCAAAAATATCTTCACTTAAGTAACATTGTAATATACACCTCTAGTGATTTAGTTTTTATTGTGATACTAAAAAGTTTAATAGCATTGAAGGATTGGATGGCTTGTGACTGGGAAAGTAGCTTTTCACCTCCAGGGTAATATTAGAAAACCAGTTCCAGACTGTACCTATCAAAATTTTGGCCAAACAGCATCCACTTGCTAATATGTGGCATGATTTGGGGTCCTATCCCAGTTCCCAGTGCAGAAATGTCTCCTTAGTAAATTCCAACAATCATCACAAAAACTGTGACCATTGGGTACAAATTGCTATCTTTGTTTGGAGACTCATTAGAGAGGTCAATGGAGCATCAAGTATCCTCTTTGTCCTCATGGTGGTCTTTTCACCTCAGTGTTGAGGCATGTTAATATGGCTGTGTGGGAAACCTTGAATCATTGATGACCCCTCCTTATAACATGTAGGATAATCATCTTGCTGTTATTGTGGTCTCAACATATGCTTGTTGAATCCCCCTGTAGTCTCGATATTGTTTTTTAAATTGTGAGCTTATTGAAATGGGCTAGCTCAATGGTAGGGGAAGGTCCATATCTGGTACCGAAGCAAGATACCTTCCTCATGAATCTATGAGGCATTTTGTCTCCAGAGATGTAAGTCTGATACTTTCTAATCAATGGTGAATTAACGTCAGTAAAATAAATGGAATTAAAGGCCTGTAATTGGAAACAATAGAGTCCCGGGTCATCCTATGTATAAGAGCAGTTTTCCCAGGAACTGAAAAGAGAAAAAGAATACTTGGATTCTCTTGATACCTTTGTCCCAGTACAAACTTCTGATTGCAAGCGAATACTGATGAAATAGAGGGTAGAAAGAGAGACTGCAGTTGTTCCAGTATTGCTCTTCTTTGTGGGTATCTTCTATGGAAAGAGATCCTGACTCCAACTTCTGTGTTCTAACCACAAGATTCACTCTCTTGATTTATAATTCCAAACATGCAAAACAATGTTCTGATGGATTAAATGTAAAATCCCAAATCTGTTGTATAAAACTTTAGGGTTAAGAATGATCTACTATCATTGAAGATTGATGTCAGACAAAAATCAAACCCAGTTTATGCTCATAAAAACTTTTCAGTTTTCCGTTGGATAACTAAATTTATTCTTAGCATTTTCAGTGTTTCCTTTTCTTAGTATTTCCCAGTGCTTTATCTAAAGTAAAGCTGTTTATTTTTTCTAAGGCAATTATAGAAGGACAAGCATTGTATCACTGCAAACATTACAGTCTGTGTATTTTTCTTTTCTACTTGTAGGTGGTAGCCTAAAATAATAGCCTATTGAAATAATTAGAAAATAAATATGAACATCTCAAATGTTAGCGAATACCCAAACAACATTTATTGCAGTTTAGCTAGAGGATCTAACACTTTTCATCTCCATTTCTGCTTACCATCTGTCTCCTGAAAAAGCCAGTGTCACAATGATGCATCAGTAGTTTAAGTTATTTCTCTAATTACTGTATTATTCATAAAAGGAAAGTTGCTTAATTGGAATTTTAACTCCGTTATCTGCCTTTGATACTTTATTCATCTTCCATATATTTTATCAATATCTCCATTAATTAAAAATATATCTTGTTTTTCTAGAAGAATCGTTTAGTTTAGCAAATATCTCAAATTGTTTTTGTAGTCTTTGTGACTAACAGTCTTAAATCATTTGTCCAGTTTTCAAGCAAAGATGTCAATAGATTGTTTTTCTGGAGCAGTAACTGAACACAGGCAAACTTAATACTGCAGATACTATGTATATCTAACATTTTCTTGCATTTGCTAATGTTTTTACTTAGACATTGGTGAGGTTAAGAATTATGAGGCCATGTAGTCTTCAATTTATCTGAAGTTTCTAGATTGTGGAAGGAAATTAATTGTGCAAGCATATTTCCTTACTGAAGTTACTCATGCACGCATACATACTCAGAAAAATGTGCCAAGCTACCATTTGTAAATGAAAACTTATCACATAAAATTGAGAACACACACAGTGATTCAGACTCATTGCATACATTGCTTGTGTTGTGAATGATAGCACAATTTCTATAACAAATACTGAATAAGAAATGATACCCATCAGATCACTTTCACCATACACTGGCTGCTTTCCTTTCTACCAGACATAATTAAATATGCTGTTTAAAAGAGTCATGTTATTTTATCAGTTTGTAAACACAGTTGACAAGCTTGCAATAAAAAATCAGAGTGCATTTAAAAAAAATAAACCCTTTTCTTATAGGGTAAACTCTAGGGAGATGGTCCAAAGCTCTCTGAAATCAATGGAAAGGCTCCTATTGATTTTGGTGAACTTTGGATCAATCCCTACTATAGAAATAATTTAGCTAATAGAAAATATGATGAAAGCTTATTTCCTTTGAGGTCATAATTGTTTTTTTTTAAGTTCTTATATATGAACATATAATTCTTAAATGAAGTGCACAATAGCCAAATAAAAGCGGTCCTATATAAAAGAGCTATTTTTTTGTTTGAGGGCACTTTCTGAATGGCATATAGAGTACACAACCAATGACTAAAAAACCACTTCTTCTCTTAAGCCTTTATCTATTCTACCAAAACTTATCAGAACACCCTATCTTACTACAGAGATGGGATCCACAGAATTAATATCTGAGCACCTATGTCAGTAAACAATCTCCTGAAGGTAGTGGGTCATGTGGAATATCACTGGAGGAAGACATTATTCTCCTTGTCTATGTATTAGATTTTATTTACAAAGGCCAGATTCGGATATCCCTATTCATCCTGAATTGCACCTTATATAATCCAGTGATGAGCATGTGTTAATAGTCCCCCTCTGCCAACCAAGGTAATGCTTTTAGCTCAGGAGATCCCTGGTGTGTCAGCCAAGAGGGAGCCATCACACTTACAGCACTAATTTAAATGTAATGTTTAAAATCAGTATTATTCTGTCTGGGTTTGGATGATGGGTCACTGAAGACTATACCCCTGAACATGATGACCTGTTGTGGTAATGAGACCCAGTGAATGGGAGAAACGAGATTTGTTGCAGCAAACTTTCCTCTACTGTCTAAAAATGAGTGTCTTTTTTATTTTACGAGAAGATAAAAGCTGATGTCAACAATGGAGAGCCTCGTCCTGATTATTGTGATAATACAAAACATGGAAATGAGAGAAAATACAAGCATAATGCTTGATAAGCATAATGCTTGATAAACATACCTCTCAAAACTGACAATGTCTGACAAATGCCCAAAATGTAGAACACTAGCTTTTGCTGGGCATCATGACATAAACCCTTTTATATATGTCACTTATCTGTAAAACCAGTTTTAAAGGATGTTTTCTCACAGTGCAGATTAAAGCAGGGGTTTTTTTATAACAAAAGCTGGGGAGGAAAAAAAATTCCATCATATGCAACTATAAGGACTTTACATATGAGTTGAAGCCTGATGCTACAGATCCCCATCATAGGCTTCTATCATTGTTTATTTTCTATGTGGAGTAGCTAGATACTGTATGTATGGTGGAGGTACATCTAGGTGGATAAATATATAAATTAGATTTACTTGTCTCAGTTGCATGTCTGGGATCTTAAGAGAAAAGCACTGCAGAGGGAAGCACTTTGTAAACTTTGGAAGATGAACTCCTCTGTCATAAATGTAGCAGGCAGCTTCCATCAGCAGACACTCAAATGAATAGGTATGTGTCATACCTCAATTACTTTCCTCCTAACTTCCCAGTACCTGACAAAGGCGCTAATTCAGAATATGAAGTGATTGAAAACTCATCTCCTGTGCCAAATATCACTGATCCTCCAGGATATTCACTTTGCAGTGATAGGAGAGAGTTGATCAAGAAAGTGTGACCAGTTCTATGTAGGTCTAGAATACGTTCACAGGTATGACAAATATAAGATGGTGCCATACTTGATTGCTAGTCATCTTAAAAGGCACCCACTGAAATTTTCTTAAAGATGTTGCAACTACTGATAGCTGAGACTTGTACTGCTTCCCTCCTATCTTCTGCTTTTCTATATCTTTGTTCACTCTCCTTCTTTAGAATATTTAAATGTCATTCCAGATCCATGTTTGCCATCAAAATTGGGGTGAATTGACCTAAGATTACAAATGTGCTCCCTACATTGCTGAAATAAATGTTGATAAATGGGTATGGAGAAGACTACCTATGAAAAGGAGTGAGTTTAAAAATGCTACAATCTTAGGGCAAGATTGTGTTTCACTCTAGGCACAGGTGCTCAATTGAGGGGTAGAAAGGGCAAGAGAACAGTGTCTCTCCTCTCCCTTGGTAGTGACTAGCAACAATTTCTGCTCTTCTGATCCCTAAGCTCATGATCCATAAACTTGTTGTGCCAGCATGGGGATAAGTGAGATGAGCTGATATGGAGAAGGGGAAGATAGTGCCAAGTCCAGCTCAAGGCACCAGCTTTGGCGGCAGCACTCCGGCTTTTTTTTTTTTTTTCCTGGGGCGGCAAAAAACCTGGAGCCAGCCCTGGGTAGTGCTGATGTTAGCAGTATGTCAGAGCCCAGAAAAATTTCTGATAGTCTTTCTGAATTCCTCCTGGAGCTGACAGCAGAATAGCTATTCCTCACCATCAGTATGTGGTTAAAGGCCAAAATCCAGTCTTAGTATGGGGCTTGTGCTCATGTTCAGTGATTTTTATTTTTATTTGGGTGCTATTCTTTCATTTAATACTGTTTCCATTCATCTTTGGTTAGAATTAAGGTTACATGAGTGCCAGTTACATGGTTAATTCTTAACCTCTGAGTATGACCACAAATGGGTAACGCTACTGCAGAGGAGTTACAGTTTCTGAACAGTTGACATCTGATTCTTACTACACCTATACCTTGATATAACGCTGTCCTCGGGAGCCAAAAAATCTTACCGCGTTATAGGTGAAACCACATTATATCGAACTTGCTTTGATCTGCCGGAGTGCGCAGCCCCCCTCTCCCCCCGGAGCACTGCTTTACCGCGTTATATTCGAATTTGTGTTATATCGGGGTAGAGGTGTATGTTTTATAAGCTCAATTAGAGGCAAATAATGTGTTTTTCTCACCCATATAATAAAACTTCTTTGTTGCATATTTTTTTTATCTACTGAAACTTTCTCTGACTTGGTGACTTTGTGTTGCCCATGATGAGTACGATTTGCTTCCCCTCTTTGAAGTAACCTTGACCTACATATTTACAATTAACATCAGATTCTCTCATATAATACAATTAATAACATCTTTGAACAAGCATATGGGACTGGATACACAGAAGTAGCATGGTACTGCACAGCTCCTGTACGTTTTACTGAAATTTGGTTTGCTGATTTAATTCGAGTCAGCACATTATTCCATAGACCAAGTGCACTCAATGAACTATCAATAAAGAGATGTCATAGGATTAATAGGGAGGCTTAGGAAAACTTAGCATTGGTCCTCCCAGCTTGCTCAGAAAGTGGTTTCCTTTTGCTCACTGGATAGAGATGTTGCCAAATGAGTTACAAGGCTTTACTCTGTTACGATGCAGTAATTTCTATGATATCCACACAAACATCCCGTAGTTGAGTGGAGACTGGCTAGTTTGTCAACTGCTATCTAATAGGAAACCTTTTGTGATTCTTCACTAGCTACTGGAAGGCATACTTGAAATGTATTTCAGAAGACCAATAAATGTTACTGTGGGATTTTCTCAGTGCGATGGCAATGGGTAAATGGGTTCCAATTAAAAAACCACACCAATCTTTATCCCAAACCAAACTTTGTTTTTTAGAGTATTTTCAATACATCATGGAATATCATGAGACAAACATGCCAGAAAGACAATGGTGGAGGTCCATCCACACTCCCAACCACCTTCACTCCCCGGTGCTTTTCCACCTACACCCTCCCCCACCACAAATGTCCCAGTGCTTTTCCACAGAACATTTTGGTGGCATCTGGCTAGGCTGCCTATCTCTTCTGCTTTCTTGTAGCACCAGTAGGCTTGATTCCAGCTAAGGACAAGCAGCAAATCCTCCTTACTTCTATATTGGGGAACCCCCCCCCCCGATATTGTTTTGGAGACACCTGTGGGTGTTTTCAGTCCTTCAACATGCTCTGAGGTTAAACTGCCCAGCAGTGCAAGGTCATACACTAAAATCCCTACTCATTCATAAGAAGGCAAAATAAAATATGCCTTATAATAATCTAATGATCTTTGTCCACATATATGTATTATACAGGCTTTGCCAGGATTTTCAGCTCCCTATGTACATGTGCAATGTGGATTAGAAGTTAGGGAGCCTAAAATGGTATTTCAGGCAGAGAGATTTGCTGCCAGTCTGCATGTGGAGTCCAGGTGGGGAAGAAAGAGCTCAGGGGATGGGAAAGCTCTGTTATAGGAACAGGAAAATGAGCTTTCTGGAGGAGAGAACCAAGCAGGGAAGAAGATAGTTGAGGGAGGCGAGGGAGAGAAAGTTTGGGAAGACTGCTGCAGAGATACTGGCGTGTATCCCCGGGGGAAGCTTCACCCAATTTGCCGACTGGATGTTCATCCACAGGGCCCAGCTCAACTGAGTCCCACTGAATGGAGCCATCCGCCATGGGAATCAGGACAAGTGATGCAGGAAGTGTAACTACGCCAATGAAATGCTTCCCCACGTCCTGTGTAGCTGCAAACCCCATTCGAGAGCTTAGCAGCTGCGACACAACACCATCCAAGATCGCCTGGCCAGAGCCATCCCACCACACATGGGAAAGCTTGCTGTAAACTCCGCCATCCCCAGAACGTACAGCCAACTGCGACCAGCATCGTCATCACCAGCGAGGACCAGAAGAAGATCATCATGGTGGACGTTACAGTGGCGTTTGAGAACAGGACCCTGGCCTTCCACGATGCCTAAGCTCAAAAGATAGAGAAATATGCCCCTCTGGCCGAAACCTTGAGAGCTAAGGGTTACCAGGTTCAGACACACGCACTGATCATTGGAGCCTTAGGCGCATGGGACCCCAGTAACGAGTGAGTGCTGAGAAAATGTGGAATCGGTCAACGCTATGCTTGGCTGATGTGGCAACTCATGGTGTCGGATGCCATCAAGTGGTTGAGGGACATCTACATAGAACACCTTACCAGACATCGGCAATACCAGGAGGGATGAGCTGGAGTGCAGATGAGAAGCGCAGTCAGGAAAGTGGATTGTATTCTCATAGATTGTATTTTCTAAATGGACAACCTACCTAATTCTCAATTACTGAAGGAGAATCTCCACTCATTGATATATTTTGCTTTCCACAACCAAATCTCTGTACAACTTTCCATGAGTGATGTACCCAAGTTTTTGGATTCTAATATCTAAACTGTATTCTTAAATCTTTTCACCTAAATTTGGGTTATTGCTGATTAGGTACTCTATGATATGACTCTTAAAAACTAACTTTATATTTGTGGATAATCTAAGCACTATACCCATATGTACAGACACTCTTTTCCCAACCTATGTATTATATACTTTTTTTAACATTAGTATTTGAGCATTGCCCATTTTGTGTAGCATGGTACAATAATATGAAATACTTAGTCCCTATCCGATGGAGCTTCTAATTAACTGATAGCAAACCCTCTATCCAAGTAGATCTAATGTGCAGAGAGGTGCTGTAAAAATCCAAAGATTATTTTATATTAATACAGAAGAGTTGTCATCTTGCTTCTCAGGGTACAGGATATAGTAGAGCTAGTTACATACGTTCTATTTATAATGGAACTGCTGATTTTCATGGTCATGGTTAAGTCTGCTAACCTATTGCCATGTGATATTGCAATTCTGGGCAATTTTGTGTTAGTTCCATTTTGAGGTAACCTCGCATAAACTATGATTTATTTTGGAGTGTGTGTGGTGGGGTTTTTTAAGGGGGGGAAGAGGAAATGAAAGGTGTATACGCTGATTAGGTCAAATGCACTTAAAAAAAACAGGTTCAATTTGATTGACTTTAACTGATCAGTGGGACTTTAACTAACCACTGATGCCAATGGTGAATTTGTCTCATAGAACTGGTCACTCCATTTAAAAAATAACATGAAGAACTCACACCTACTTGGATGAGTATTAACAATTTCAGAATGTAAGATGTACAGTGCAGCACATCAACTTCCCTTGTGCTACATCTCCTAGAATCAATATTCACTGTAGAAATCCTTCTAATGTTCCTTATTTATGGCCAAGGTTTAGAGAGCTTTACCTACAAATTCCTCTGGTTATTGAGCCCTTGATAGCATGAGTTTCTTGTCTGTCTTTTTTGTCTTGCATTTGTCTTGTTTATTATTATATACAGCACTACATGTCCTGTGGTTCTGTCTATTGGGGTACCCTGTATTCTGTCTCTTGTATTCTGTTCACTTCAATATTTGGAGCAGAAATATTTGAATGAGATGAGAATCCTTTTATTTTAAGCTTGTGTGGAAAACACTATATGCCTGTAACAAGGGTTGTGCAATAGCTGCTAATGAGTGTGACCTATATTTAAAATGTTTACTATGTAGAATGACTAATATGTATTTTTGTAATTATATCAACTTAAACAAAAGGTGAAATTTTCAAAAGTACCTAAGTCCCATTGAAAGTCAATCAGACTTCAGAAAATTTTGCCCAGTTAAGCCTGTATTTTATCTCTGAAACTGTTCAGCTGCCATGGAATCCATGTGCACACAGGACTACATAGCTATATTGATCAGCATCCTCAAACACATGCATTAGGGCTCTGGGACAAAACCCAAGAATCCTGATTCCAAAAGTGCAGACTACTATGTAAACTAAATAAAATCAGCTTTAGCTGGTGGGAAATTGTATGTGCATCACTTTCCACAGATAATCTAGTCCTGCCTATTGTCTGTCTTTGAGTACTAACAAACAAGTTACCTTACTTCCTCATGGGGCTGAAGGATGGCTAAATCCCTTAGGCTTGGTCTACACTAAACCCCCAAATCGAACTAAGGTACGCAACTTCAGCTACGTGAATAACGTAGCTGAAGTTCGAAGTACCTTAGTTCGAACTTACCTCGGTCCACACGCGGCAGGCAGGCAGGCTCCCCCGTCGACTCTGCGGTACTCCTCTCGTCTAGCTGGAGTACCGCAGTCGACGGCGAGCACTTCCTGGTTCGACTTATCGCGTCCAGACAAGACGCGATAAGTCGAACCCAGAACTTCGATTGCCAGCCGCCGAACTAGCGGCTGGGTGTAGACATACCCTTAGATACATACAAATATGTAATAGATCCTCTGGAAAACATGGTGAGGGCAAGAAAGTTCATGTGTTTTGTGTTGAGTCTCCCTCTTTCCCCCAACCCCTCCCACCGCACAGTATCTAAACACGAATTGTTTCAGTTTTGAGTATCAGTTTCAAGAGCACTGAAAACCACAATATTGTAAACCAGTTCAGAAGTCTAGCATGGTTTGGAGTTGAAGTTATGTGAAATCACTGAGTGTTTCCACTCAAACCATAAATTAACCATGATTTGCTTGGTATTTGCCCCAGCGTCTTCAAAAGTATTGCACACCTTTGCAAAAGTATATGGTGGCACTTACTGAAATCACTGTGTTAGCAGTGATTGGACAACTACTCTTTTTTTGGTGAAAACTAAAAGAAAAAAGGTATTTAACATTTCAGCCATTGTTTTTTTTTTGTTAGTTTTTCCCTCCCCATTTAGTAATGGGCCTACCCTGTCCTTAGTCTACGTCTTGTTTCTAATGTATTTGTAAAATGTTTTCTTGTTACCCTTTATGTTCCTAGCTAGTTTAACCTTGTTTTGTGCCTTGGCCTTTCTAAGTTTGTTCCTGTGTTCTTGTTTTGAGATATATAATTTCATTCTTTGTCATTTGACCTAGTTTCCACTTTTAGCATGACACTTTTTTTTGAGTTTCAGGTCACAGAAGATCTGCTGGTAAAGCCAGGATGGTCTTCTACCATACATATTATCTTTCTTATGCACTGGGATAGTTTGATCTTGTACCGTTAATTATGTCTCTTTAAAAAACTGCCAAGTCTCCTGAATTTTTTTTTCCCCTTAGACTTTCTTCCCATGGGATCTTACTTACAAATTCTCTGAATTTGCTAAAGTCTGCCATCTTGAAGTCCATTGTCTTTATTCTGCTGTCTTCCCTCCTACCATTCCTTAGAATCCTGAACTCTTTCATTTCATGATCACTTTTTACCGAGGCTGCCTTCTACCTTCAAATTCTCAACCAGTTCCCCCCTGTTTGTCAGAATCAAATAATAGCCTCTCCATCTTCTGTAATAAAAAGTTGTCCTCAATGCATTCCATGGACTTGTTGGATAATCTGTGCCCTGCTGTATTTTTCCCAAAAGGTGGGTAGCGGAAGTCTTCCATGGCCATGTTTCACGCTGCTTTAACCATGTTTCAGATATAGCCACTTGAATGTTAACCATGGCTAATCCTGGTCTGGGAAGAAGTCTGTCTATAGTGTGTGTTGTTCCCAACTCTAATGTTTGATTATGACAGCACCATCTGGGAGACCCTTATGGGCATAGAAAGAACAAAATAAAACTGCATATCTGAGTTGCATTTGGTAAATATAAAAAGAAAAAATGAATTTGTCATGTCCAGGTAAATAAATGAAACCTAGTTTCAGGGACTGAAGGATTTATCAGCATGTCAAGCCAACTGTATTTCCATATGCTGTATATAATCTCACATGACACTGATAGAAATGTTAAAAGAAACATCTTAGACTAATGAAAAACCTAGTGATTTGTCCATAAAATACGGCTGCAATATGGTGAAGGAGATAAACTATAAAACAGGTTATGAAAGACTAAAGGCAACAAAGCTTTAAAGCTTGGCTCTTTGTCACTTGGTGTGCCAATGATTTATTCCTGTTAATAACAATTTGATGGGTCTGCCCAGATATGTTGCCACTGGAGTAAACTAGTAAACATTAACTCTTGCTGCCATCCTGTTTATTGGTTGGTGACAAAGTGCTTTTCCGTCAGCTTCCAGAATGAGGAAAGCTTCTAAAATGTCTAAGTGTATTAGAACAATAAGGTCCTATGCTGCATAGAGCTTTACTGCTGGTGGAAAATGTGCAACAACAAAATAATTGTTACAATAAGATACAGAAGACTAATTTTTCCACTTTTTGTGGTGGCTTATTTTAGTGCATTTTTAAAAAATCATCTAAACACTGATTTCCTATTTGATTTTAAAATACAGCACTTCATTCTTACCCACATTACCCTATAAAGTTACTCTCTACACTGTGTTTACTACCACCCATCCTCCAAATCTACTTGTCATCCATCTCACCCATGTGGATCTAATTGTGGGATCGGGGCCTAGGTGTGTAAGATGTACAAACTGGAGTTATTTAGCATAATGTTTTATTAAATTGGAACATGCAACATGGGCATGAGCTAATAGAGTTGTAGGTATCACCAAGGTGAGAGAGTAATTAAGATTCAATGGCCCATTCAAGTCTTGGCTTCTATGGGGAGACTACAAAAATGGTGGGATTTTTTGTGATGTAGTCACCTATCTCAGAGACAGAGACCTACTTTTTTGACATATTCAAAAATGTAAAAAGGAAGGAGTCAGAAAATCCTTTCCAGTGCTTGGTTCCAGAAAGGAAGGGTGAAAGAATTGATAAGAAGGTGGCTTCATGGAAGTGCAAGATGCATATCCGATAGCAAGCTCAGTGCCTAGGAAATAAAAGGGAAAAGCACAAAGACAAAGTGTAAAACCATGCATCCTGACTCTTCCATTTAATTTCTTAACCCTTCCTGTGAGTTGCTTTTCCTGCTACATGCACCTCTTCAAACCCCTTTGTGTTTGCCATGGCCTCATGGCACAGACCTCTCCATCTGGATCTGTCCAGTGCAATATGTCCCTAGGTTTTTAATGTCTCTTGCATGCTTTGAGGTTGGCCTTCAAGGTGTTTTTGTATCTGAGGATGGGTTGGCCTTTAGAGTAGGTTCCCATGGTAAGCTGGCTGTGGAACACCACCTTTGGTATATGGGAAACCTCCATGCAGATTGCATGTCCAGCCCAGCACAGTTAAACCCGGGTGATCATACTGTTGATGTCAGAGTTTTGGCACTGTTTGATGACTTCAGTATTGGGGATCCTGTCCCACCACTTGATGTTGCACATGGATCTTAAGCAGAAAAGGTGGAAGCTTTCTAGCTGTTTGTGGCATTGGTAGAGCATCCATATCTGACAGTTGTCAAGGAGTGAGGTGTGTATCACAACATGGCAGATTTTTATCCTGGTTCTGCAGCAGACTTTATACTCCCTTCAGAGCCTGTGGGTGAGCTCGGCAAATGCCAAGCTGGCCTTTGCCAGGCGCTTTATGATCTCATCATCCAACATGGCATTACTGGAGAGTGTGCTAGCCAGGCAGCAGAATTTTCTGATCGAGTTGAGCTGTGATTTGTCACTTGTGACAATGGGATCATGGTGTGTGTGTGTGAGGGTGGTGGTCAGGTGCAGGCTGGTACGTGACCTCTGTCTTTTTCAGGTTGATTGTGAAACCGAAGCATTTTGAGGCACAGGCAAACTGGTCCATGATAAGCTGAATGTCCTTGAGCAATGTGCAATGAGGGCACTCTCATCAGCAATTGGAAGCTCTCTGAATAGCTGTTTAATTACCTCAGGGTGGGCCCTGAATTGATGTAGATTGAAGAGACCCCCGTCCAGTCTAAACCGGGTGTGTATGTCTCTGTCAGCGTACTGGAATGTGAATAAGAGCATGGCTGTAATGACAATGACAGGGCTGGATCCATTATGAATCCTTGTTTGGTGCTGTTGGTGACAAGGAAGGCTTTTGATGAGTCACCACACTTCATCACCATGGCCATCATGCCATTGTGCAATAAGAGTATAACAGCAATCATCTTCTCTGGGCAACAGATTTTTGAAGGAGTTTCCATACATCCTTGTGATTCAGTGTGTCAAAGTCTTTGATCAGGTCAACAAATGCCTTATGTAGGTCCCTGTCCTGTTCACGAGCCTGACAATATTAATTACACTATTTAGGAAGACAACAAGTATTTGATAAAATATCAATGTATATGAAATCTAAGATTCCTGGATACCATAGTGTTTTTGTTTGTTTGTTTGTTTGTTTTTGCGTTTTAATTTTCTGAAGGGCTTAAACAAATAAATTGAACTTGTTGGAACATCTCTTGCCATTCATCAGGAAGGGTAGCATGTATATAATCTACCTCTTCTGTGGTACTTTCCTGCTGTTGGCTGAAGCTTTCATCAGGGATGGGTTTGGAGTTTCTCTTGTTGAAGTAAGGAATGTACAAAACCATTGTACTTGCATGGAAACTGATTCAGACAGATGTTTGGGATCTAATAAATTGTTCTAAGCGTATATTAATGAGCCAGTAAATATCCAGAGTTTTTCAAATCTGAATTCTCTTTCCTGTTGCCATCACATCTCTGTTGTCAAAAGCAGGTGCTTACACCTGTACTGATTTTTTTTTTTTTTGGCACCTCTTTCTTGAACCAGATTCTTATTTTGTGTCATCAAGGTAAAAGGTGTTAGTTGTGTGGTAAAACACCCATCAAATCCACTTATTCACATGTATTGCAGAACGGCCAAGCACTAGCCTTGCTCAGTCTCATGACTATGAGCAGAGATGATGCCCCATTCGTCCTCTGCTACAGAACTCCTACCAGTGCCAGGGCAAGAGCCAGGAAAAAAGCATAGCAGGATACATGTTGCTACTCCTCAGACATGAGTAGTATATATTACTGACTAGACTGAAATAGTTTTCCCATCCTGTGAATACTATTGGATTTTAAAAATAATATTGCTGTTCTGCATCAGGACAAAACTAAAGCCTTTCAAAAATGTTCACAAAAAAGAGAAATACAACCCAAAATCTCTAATAACCAAGTGGTTAGGACAGTCCCCTAAGGAGTGGAAGACCTGGATTGAAGTTCCTTCTTTTCCTGATTCAGAGCAGAGTTGCAAACCTGGGTCTCCCACATTGCCAGTGAGTGTCTTAGCCATTGGGCTATTGGTTATCCCTGAGTGTGGTTGCATCTGTGTGTGTCTGTCATAGAATCATAGAATATCAGGGTTGGAAGGGACCTCAGGAGGTCATCTAGTCTACCCCCCTGCTCAAAGCAGGACCAATTCCCAACTAAATCATCCCAGTCATTCTGTACCTTAGGAACAATCTGTGATGGGGTACTCTTAAGGGCAGTAGGGACTAATGGTCAGCCCATCCTGTCACATGGCATGGCCCTTTGAGTCTGAAATTTCCAATTATATCCGAAGGGTTAGGAGTTAGTGGGAGAGAGTAAATGGTCCCAGGAGTAAGAATGTTTGGGAGGAAATCTAGTTACTGTGCTTTAAGGGCCTCTGGCCAGGAGTCTTGCAGAGTAGATGGGGTAAGACTCCTCTCTCAGCCAACCACTTGGGGATGAGCTGGGAGAAGACACCCAGCATAAATTCTGCCTCCTCCCTCATGGAAGGGGAGATATCAGTGGGAAAGTCTAGCCCACTTAGCATATTGAAGGCTAATTCAGGAAAAGGGATGGCCCAGCTGAGTGAGAATCTGGCAAAACTGGTTAACCCAGTACCCACCTCCAAAGAGGAAAGGCTGAGGGCTTTGCTTAAAAAGGACCAGAGAATCTGATTAATAGAACCCAGCTCCAGAGAGGAGGGCTGGAAAGACTACTGTTTAAGGAGAGAGTGAGGAGCTAATTAATACAGCCCATTTGAAAGAGAAGAGCTGGGGAATCCTGCTTAAGAAGGGACTGAAAAGAGTAACCCTGGAATGGGTTTCAGAAACAGGCTTTTTACAGGTGCAGTAGCAAAGAATTTCCTGAAAGGAGGAGCCAGCGACTGCTAGTTGGACTGAGTCTGAGATGATGAATGTCCCTGGTGTGTCCTGAGTAAGCTCCTTACTTATGTTTATGGCTGTCATTAATAACTAAGACCCTTGAAAAGGGAAGTGACTTTTGATCAAAAGGTTCTTCCTGGACTTGTTTATAACCCAGATGAAGGGAAGTGAGGCAGGACTCACCTGTGGTGCCATGGCTGACCAAAAGTGGCCCCAGCTTCCAATAAAAGTTTTGTCAAATCCAACCTTTTCCCAAGGAAAAAGTTTTGGTTTCAATGAACTGACATTTCCTGATAAAAATCATTACACTGAAAAATTCCTGGTGAGGTCTATTGCTGACAGTAACTTAAAATTTAACTGGTGAGGAGCAGCACCTATCATCTAATTAGTATCAAGTCCCCTTGGGGACATGCTGTGTGGGCCACTGAACTAGCCATTTGTACCTGCTGATGTATTCTTGAGTGTTATAGAGGCCTCCTCTCCTGCTCTTGCTACAAGAGGAAACAAAGCTCCCTACAACTTCTCCCTTTGAGTGTCAATGTAGGAAAGGGCAGCAGCTAGCAGGCAATGAACTTGCATCAAAAATGTTTATTACACATTTGAATGTTTCTACTGTAGTCTACTGGCACTTTAAGGCCACTTTATACTGCTCCGGTAGTGTAAATGAGAATTGGGCCCTAAGAACAGTGCTGGTGAACTTTTTAGATCACTGCCCACTTCTGGTCATCTTGGGCCATTTAAGTAGGCAAGTTATGGGATGGGGGGAAATCTAGGTCTAATTTAAATAATCTCAACATTGTAAAAAATGTATTCTCACCTGTTACCTTCTCACACAAATACACTCTGGATCATGTGACTAAGTTGCATTAACTATCCGATAAACGCTGAAGTAAATGTTTTTCTAACTACACACCAAGCTGTTTTCAGCAGCTCCGTATCTTGATCTGAACTTCTTGGCCACGCCCTATATGCACAGATACTCTCAGATCACTTGTGAGTGACTGGGAGAGATAGACATACTGTTTTTGGAACAAGGGTGTATTTCTTGCACCACTGAATCTTTTGTTGCTACTGTTCATTTAGTGCCATCTTCTGACATGATATATGTTTGCTACTCATGCAATTTGTTACCTGTCACAAGGACGATACCATGTCCATGTATCTGTTGAATTGCTAGGCAGTACTGGTAACTTGTCTTCCTTTTTTCTGCCTTTTTCATTTTACACTTCAGTTTTATATTCTTGTAAGAATTCAAATGTCGTTTGCTGTTTCTCTTTGAGATCCTGAACTAGAGAGGGCTTCAACCTAAGAGACTGGATGTGAATATCCAAAGACTTTGGGGAAGTTCACAGCCAGATAGCAGTCAGTCTTTTCAATCTCAGATTTCTCTCTAATCAGAGCATCAGCAGGAAATACGCAACGCAGAGGAGTAAGGGAAACAAGCCATCCTTTTTCTTATAATATGAAAATCCTTCAGTTTTCATGTTGAGTTATTAAGGGGAAAATAATGTGTACAAACTGTAGTGAACCTAAAAGATTTTGGATTTTAAATGTTTACAAGTTTATGTATTAGCTCTTTAGTCTAATATATTGATATAAGGAGATGCTGCATCTAAATTCATAAACACTCTTTACATAGCCCAAATGGATGAAATAATTTAATAATGCCCCGTTACACATTTTTGGCTAGGAAAATGGATAGCAAAATGATCCTACAAAAGTCAAGAGTAAAACTCATGCAATAATCATTAATTAGTATATAAATACTTTAATCTTGTAGAAACAGTCTATTGATTCAGATCAACTTCTTTTCTTTACCTGTTTCATGGTAAAATTTCCCCAAGGAGATTTCCCTCTAAATAAGAGGGGAAGGACTTGTGCGTGGTGCTGAAAACCAATTCTAAGGCCTGGTCTACACTAACCCCCCAAGTCGAACTAAGGTACGCAACTTCAGCTACATGAATAACGTAGCTGAAGTCGACATACCTTAGTTCGAACTTACCGCGGTTCAGACGCGGTCCACACGTGGCAGGCAGGCTCCCCATCGACTCTCGCCGAGCTGGAGTACCGCAGTCGACGGCGAGCACTTCCTGGTTCGACTTATCGTGTCCAGACCAGACGCGATAAGTCGAACCCAGAACTTCGATCCCCAGCCGCCGAACTAGCGGCTGGGTGTAGACCAGCCCTAAGTAGCCACATCTTAAAGGATTTTAAATTAAATCCTGAGCAATATGTGAGAGACTCTGGTGGGTGTGGTGTATGTCAAGGAACCATGCAGATGAATTCTGGGCAGGAAACAATCCAGGTTTAAGGCACTTGTATAGGTGTGACTCTGCTCCCATTTAAGCTCCATGACAAAGGCTCTCTATGCTAGCACTTTCCATTGATTTCTATAGGAACAAAATCAGACCCCAAAACAGTAGCCAAAGACATGCCAAAAGCCTTGCAGACATCTGTAGTGAATTGCACTTATGAAGTTCAGTGGCTTTGTTGGGGGTGGGGGGAAACTATTGGTTATAATGCCTGACAACACTGCTCATCACTTGTGTCTTCTGCCAAAGTATTGCAATTATCAGCTTCTGTTCAAGACAGGCTAATGAGAAGGGTTACACAGCGAGAGAGATGCCTTTGCTTTGTAGAGAGGGTTGGGAAGCTTGCACAGGATCTGTCTCCACTGCATCTGGTGAAGATTAGCACTGTTTGCTGAAGTCCTCCAGAGAAATAATCTGAAGTATAAAATAAACCAACATGAAGCTTATGTTTTTATACAGAGCAATATGTGATCACTTGCCTGTGCAATGCTATGCATAACTAAAATCGAATCAATATACATAAAAAAGAGAGTGGTGGAGCAGAGAGGGAGTGAGCTAAATTTTTTGATATCTTCATGATAGGAGTTTCAATTAGGGCTGTCAAGCAATTAAAATTTAATTGTGATTAATCTCACAGTCAAACAATTTAAATATTTTTGGATGTTTTCTACATTTTCAAATATATTTCAATTATAACACAATACAAAGTGTACAATGCTCACTTTATATTTATTTTTGATTACAAGTATTTGCACTGTAAAAAAACTAAAATAGTATTTTTCAATTCACCTAATACAAGTACCAAGTACTGTAGTGCAATCTCTTTATCATGAAAGTTTAACTTACAAATGTAGAATTAGGTATAAAAAAGCTGCATTCAAAAATAAAGCAATGTAAAATTTTAGAGCCTGCAAGTCCACTCAGTCCTATTTCTTGTTCAGCCAATTGCTCAGACAAACAAGTTTATATACATTTGCTGGAGATAATGCAACCCGCTTCTCGTTCACAATGTCACCTGAAAGTGAGAACAGGGTTCTCATGGCACGATTGTAGCTGGCTTGCAAGATGTTTGTGTGCCAGATAGGGTGACCAGACAGCAAGTGTAAAAAATCAGGACGGGAGTGGGAGGGTAATAGGAGCCTATATAAGAAAAAGACCCAAAAATCGGGACTGTCCCTATAAAATCGAGACATCTGGTCACCATAGTGCCAGATGCGCTAAAGATTCATATGTCCCTTCATGCTTCAACCACCATTCCAGGGGACATGCATCCATGCTGATGGTGGCTTCTGCTCAATAACAATCCAAAGCAGTGCGGACCGATGCATGTTCATTTTAATTATCTGAGTCAGATGTAGGGTTGCCAACTTTCTAATTGCACAAAACCAAATGGCCCTGCCCCAAGGCCCCGGCCCTGCCCCTCCCCTTCTCCAAGGCCCTGCCCTCGCTCGCTCCATTCACCCTCCCCCCATTGCTCAGGCTCCCCACCTGGGAGAGGGGAAGGGGTGCAGGAGGCAGGGTGAGGGCTCTGGCGGTGGGTGCAGGCTCTGAGGTGGGGCTGTGGGGTGTGGGAGAGGGCTCCCAAGGGGTTGGGGTGAGGGGTGAGGATGCCGGTTGGGGGGGGGGGGCTCCTGGCTGAGGCCAGGGATGGGGAGCAGGAGAGGGTTCTGGGCTGAGGCCAGAAATGAGGGGTTCAGGGAGCAGGAGAGGGCTCGGGGCTGGAACAATGAGGGGAGTGCGGGCTCCAGCTGGGGCTGTAGGGGCAGGGCAGCGGTTTGGGTGCGGGAGAGGGTGAGGGGTCCCGGTGGTGCTTACACAGAGCTAGGGCAGGCAGGGGGACATACAATTCTTCCCCAAGGAGTTCAGTCACAAATTTAATTAACACATTATTATTTTTTAACGAGCGTCATCAGGATGAAAGCATGTCCTCTGGATGGCAGCCGCAGCATGAAGGCACATACGAATGTTTAGCATATCTGGCATGTAAATACCTTGCAATGCCAGCTACAAAAGTGCCATGCAAATGCCTGTTGTCACTTTCTGGTGACATTGTAAATAAGAAGAGGGCAGCGTTATCTCCTGTAAATGTAAACAAACTTGTTTGTCTTAGCGATTGGCTGAACAAGAAGTAGGACTGGTTGGACTTGTAGGCTCTGAAGTTTTACATTGTTTTGTTTTTGAGTACAGTTAGGTAGCAAAATCTGCATTTGTAAATTTCACCTTCATGACAGAGATTGCACTACAGTACTTGTATGAGGTGAATTGAAAAATACTATCTTTTGTTTATCATTTTACATTGTAAATATTTGTAATAAAAATAATACTTTGATTTCAATTACAACACAATACAATATATATGAAAATTTAGAAAAAAATCCAAAATATTTAATAAATTTCAATTGGTATTCTATTGCTTAACAGTGAGATTAAAACTGAGATTAATAGCCATTAATCTTTTTGCGTTAACTGTGATTAATCAACAGCCCTAGCTTCTACAAACATACGTATCTTGTGATCAACACTAAAAAGAGGTATTAACTTTAAACTAATTACTTGAAGGGTTTATATGTGGTCTGTTCCCCAAAATCCCATTATGGGGATTGTACAAATGTTAATATAATTAGAGCTGGGCAGGAAACCGTTTTCTGGTACCAAGAAGCTTTCTGAGATTTCAAAAACCTTCTTTTTCTGCACTGGGATAAGCCTAAGACCTTTCTGAGGTTTTTCATGGAAAATAGGAGCCATACAGACCAGCCCATGCCAGGGTAGCTAATCTGCTGGTTGTTAGAGCACTTACCTGAGATGTGGGATGCCAGGTTAAAGTCCTTGCTCTGCCTGATTTAGGCCAAGAACTTGAACCCAGGTCTCCCACATTGCAGCCGAGTGCCCTGACTACTGGGGCTTCAGTCCCTCTCAACCTCTCCTTTTGGAGCTGTTCCACTTTGTATGAATAGTTAAATAGTCATTGGAGCAGGATCTCAAACTTGCTCCTCACATCCTAGGTGAATGACATGACGCTGGGCTCTGCAGTCTCCCTTTCTCTTTGGTCTAGTGAAGGGATGGCCCAACAAGAGATTGAGAGAGACCCACCACAGAACATTCCCTAGCCCAGTGGGTAGGACACTCTCCTGCAATGTGGAAGACCCTTCTCCATTCCAGGCAGAGAAGGGAATTGTACACCAGTCTCCTATGACAGTAATGTAACTACTGAGCTAAAGGAAACCCTCCACCACAACCATCCCTCCTCTGGGCAGCTAGTCCACCGTGGCTTTTGTCAAAATGCCCAAAATTTAAATGAAAAATGTCAGGTAGAAATGAAATATTTCATTTAGAATTTTTTTCAAACTTTTGGTTCACTGAAAATTTGATTTTTTTTTCTCAACTTGAAACTAAACTGTTCTTGATTATTTCAGAATTACCAGCAAACAAAAGAGTATTATTCGCATAGCTCTTCTCAGCACTTTGCAGGACTAAGACCTGGAACAGAGCTCCATACTTGTCTGAAGCAGAATGGATTCATCATTTAAGGTATATGCGTGTGACGGAACAACTGTCAAGATCTCTAAAAGATCGTGCTCTTGGGCTTAGTTCCATGAATATGCAGATCAACCTCAAGTGCATATAGCTATACACTATTTTTGTTTGTTTGTTGTTCATTTTCTGGAAGACATAGCCATCTGTTCTGTCCATGCTGTTGGCAAGTTTAGGCACATAATTTCCATTTGAGTGTAAGGTCCCTGCAAATAAATAATGTTGATTTGCAAAATAATATTGTGTTTACCCCTCTTTTTGCTGCCTTTTGGTGTTTAATAACGGCCTCAAGAGCATTAAAAAAAAGTTTTCTGATTTATTTTTATACTATTGCAATAACAGAGCAGTCAGGTCTTATCTTGCCTTTTTTTGCGGGAGGTCTCTAGAATCTAGGGAGCTCTCTCAGACCTTGGCTGAAGTGAGGGGCTGTCCAGCAAATCAAGGTTTTAAACAAACTAAAAATCCATTCCTCTCTGGATTTCTCAGATCTTTGTGATGTTGTAATCTCACTAATGCTGAAATCATTCATAAAGAATTCCAGCAAAAGGACGGTAGACAAGACTTGAGATTTCTAATGATAGAAAAACAAGCAGGGGAAAAATAGCCGGAAATTAAAGGGAGTTTCTCTGCATTTAGTTAAGTGAAATGGAAACTGACCCAGTGTGAATAAATGTTAAAACAGCATGATAGCTTTAACTAACTATTTCAAGGGAGTCACTATTAAGGTACTGCAGGGTACATTTTTAGAGCATGTCTGTTATAAGTGGATCTGATGGATAGATCTCATTAGCTGGGAGAAATAGAAGAGTATTTAAATCCCAGCCCAAGCACTTCCTCAGTCACATGATACAAAATCAAGATAAGGAAGGGAATTTGCACCATTGGTCATTCTTGTAAAGGCTTCAGGGTGCATCATGAGGGTGAGCACTGATCAGATGTGGTGCTTAGGCATCAAGGAGAGAAGTCAGTGACAGCAGAAATTGTACTGTATGTGTATAATCGTGTAGCAAAAAGGTGAAGCAGACAATAGGTCTGTTGCCTTTGTAAGCTAAGATCTAAGTGAGTTCTTAGACACACGCAGCCAGTGAAACACATTAGCCTTTTTCCATGGTCTTAGCTGTACCACACTACCGAAATAATATACAAGAGAGGAGTAAATAACTGAAACTTGCTATCTGCTAAAAACTTCTCAAGGAAGGCAGAAAATTGGAAAGAGTAGTGCCCCGTCCATCTTCCCTTTTAGGATTTATTGGTGGCAGATAGATATGCTAAAAGTAATGACAAAAGTTAAAAAAGGAAAAGAAAAATATTGCCACAGGATTAGCTGTTCTACATGGCTGTGCTAATACAAAGGGAAGCTAGAGCAGTCTGACTGCAATGCATATTTGTCATTAGAATTTGTATCTAAGACCTCATGCTTCAAATGAAAATTCCATGTCTAAGCTTGCCAACAGCATGTACAGAAAAAAATGGCTATATTTTCCAGCAAAATAGGTGAGTTAACATGTAGGTTTAGGAATAACTTAAGAATTATTCATGTGCTTTGTCTCTCTTCCCTCCCCTTAAACAAATTGGGCACTAAAGTCCAGTCAATTTGTGGAAATTGCTGCTGTTCTAGGAGCTATAAAAATGGCAGTTTGGAATGAACTGTCAGATTTAGTAATCAGCACAGCTGACTAGGCTAGACATAGTTTTCTTACCTTTCCCCTTAACTGGAAACCAATGGAATGAAAAATATTTCTAGAAGAGAGCCATTAATGAAAGTTGAGCATATATTAGCTACAGATCAGTGAGAAGAGAGCTTGGCTAGAAAATGAAATAAAAGGTCATTCCAAAAAGTGTGAAATTGAAGGATTAATCCTGCTGCCAGTGAAGTTCATAGGAGTTCTTCAGTTGATTATACTGGGAACCGGATTGAGTCCTAAAATGATACTGTTGCAAAGGATTTGGAGCCATACTGTATAAGGCTGCTGTGAGAGCTGTCACTTGATATCACAGGAAATAGATATCAAGCAGTGTTTTACACTTTCATGACGTTGTTCCTAACTAATTGCCCAGTCTTTACCATAATGACAGGTTTCAGAGTAGCAGCCGTGTTAGTCTGTATCCGCAAAAAGAACAGGAGTACTTGTGGCACCTTAGAGACTAACAAATTTATTAGAGCATAAGCTTTCGTGGGCTACAACCCACTTCAAG
>NW_020664447.1:15539562-15565083 GCF_002925995.2 Terrapene triunguis | reverse complement strand
AGTACTTGTGGCACCTTAGAGACTAACAAGTGGGTTGTAGCCCACGACCCACTTGTGGGCTACAACTTCAAGTGGGTTGTAGCCCACGAAAGCTTATGCTCTAATAAATTTGTTAGTCTCTAAGGTGCCACAAGTACTCCTGTTCTTTTTCCAGTCTTTACCATTCACTTAGGGTGGGGTTGCCAACACTCCAGGATTGGCATGGAGTCTCCAGGAATTAAAGATTAATCTTTAATTACAGATTATGTCGGGGTGGGCAAACTTTTTGGCCTGAGGGCCGCATCGGGTTTCGGAAATTGTATGGAAGGCCGGTTAGGGGAAGCTGTGCCTCCCCAAACAGCCAGGCATGGCCCGGCCCCCACCCCCGTGCTTGACAGCCCCGCCAGGACCGCTGCCCCATCCACCCCCCCGCTCCCTGTCCCCTGACCTTCCCCAGAACCCCCATCCCTGACTGCCCCCCCAACACCCCATCCAACCCCCCCCTTTCCTTCCTGTCCCCCTGGGACCCCTACCCCATCCAACCCCCCTTTTCCCTGTTCTCTGACTGCCCCCGGAACTCCTGCCCCTGACTGTCCCCCACTGCCCCATCCAACCCCCCCTCCTTCCTGACTGTCCCCCAAGTACCCCTGCCCCCATTCAACCCCCCTGTTCCCCACCCTCTGACCGCCCCGACCCCTATCCACACACCCGCCCCCTGATCAGCCCCCCAAACTCCCCTGCCCTCTATCCAACCCCCCCGCTCCCTGTCCCCTTACTGCGCTGTCTGGAGCACCTTTGGCTGGTGGCGCTACAGCCACACCACCCAGAGCACCAGAACAGGCAGTCGCGCCTCCCGGCTGGAGCCAGCCATGCCACCGCGCAGCACAGAGCACCAAGTCAGGCTGCAGCTCTGCAGCTGTGCTGCCCCAGGAGCTCGCAGCCCTGCCGCCCAGAGCATTGTGCTGGCGGCAGGGTGAGCTGAGGCTGCAGGGGAGGGGGAATAGCCGGGGAGGGGCCGGGGGCTAGCCTCCCGGGCCAAGAGCTCAGGGGCCAGACAGGAGGGTCCCGAGGGCCGGATGTGGCCCGCGGGCCATAGTTTGCCCACAGCTGGATTATGTCATGTGATGAAATCTCCAGGAATATATCCAATCAAAATTGGTTACCCTAATTTAGGGGTTTATCCAGCATCCATTGAAGTCGATGGAAAAGGTTCCCATTGACTTTGTACACGCTGGATTTGGCCCTCAAATGACAGGAATTACTTAAGATTTGAATAAATGGATTGTAGCAGCATCTCCTAGTTTTCTCAGTACCTAGCCAAATCAGCACCAGATGAAGTGTTGCTCAGCTACTGAATTAAGCTGAATCAATATAAAGCAGCTGTAAACTGCTTTAAGGGATTCTGCACAAGGGTTTGTACCAGTATAAATCAATTTTATAAACAGATTTTAGTTAGTGATACAACTTGTGTGTGTTTGATGAAGGCTTCATACTGTCGGGAATATAAGAATGTCGAGAGACAGTGTGGGGGGGAAGGGTTAAACTCAAGACATATTCTACAATCAGTAAATGTGTATCTAATTGTTTTTTAGATCAATATTAAGGTGGAGGGGGAGATAAGCCTTTTACAGTATGAAGGATGTTAGTCTGAATAGGCATTTCTGATATAGTTAAATGTACTGTTCCTGTGTCTGACAAGAGACGATTACAAGCCCAGACAGTGTAATTCTCCAAAGGTTATAAAACTAAACATGCCAAAGAAAATAGAGGATTTACATGTGTTTTTTTCAATGTCAGTTTTTTTGTAATGAGGGATGTCAAAAGAACTCAAAGCAAAGCATATATAAGAGGATCACTATATTCACCTATAGCACCATTGATATTGTTGATATTTGGCTTTGGTTATTTTCTTGCCAAGTGTCTAATATTTCTGAGGAGGAGAATCTGACCTGGCAGAGAGACGATGGTCTCTAAGTAAGGAAATACTGACTTTGGACTAACTGATAGCTAGGGTGACTACACGGTAAGTATGTAACGGGATGAGCTATTACTGCTGCCAATTCTAGTTGTATCCCTGCCTCTTTCACTTTATAAAGAAAACTCTCACTGCCTCTAGGAATACTTTCCCTCTCTCTCCTAACCCTTGAAAAATGTGTTTTCTCCCTTATTGTAACCTCCCATCCTCTGAACCTTCTTTTATTTTTCTTCACCTTGTATTTCTTCTCTGTGAACATTGTTGCATATGTTAAGCAGTAAAAAATGAATGACTAATTGAAATTGACAGATGTTAAATGGGACTCAGTATATGCAATTAGGGCCAGGTTTTCAAAAGACCTGTTCTCCCATTTTGATGGCTCAATTAAATGGTCAGCCTTTCAATAAATCTCAGCTGTGTTATCACTGGGAGTTGCTGGAGCACTTCTGAAAATCTGGCTCTTAACCTTTATTAAAAATTAAATAAAAGGAAAGAACTGTTAACCTCCTAATTCACATGTCACTTTTGCACATTTCATTGGATATTTTAATTCCCTCTGAAATTGCAATGTAAGTAACTGGTGGGTCACTGATTTCTGTGGGTGACAACTTAAGCAGAGAGATTCCTTCATCTGTTTTGGGCCAGCTGAAAACCAGTTAAAAATTGCTGCTGTTGCAGAACAGGAAGTACACTTTGGTTTCTTGGGAGACTTGACATCGATTCATTCTTGTCTTGTGGCTTTTCTGTTTTTAAAATTAAGTTATTCGGACAGAAAATGTGTTGATCTTTCTGTATGGAAAACAAGAATGTGTGCTCTTCCCATTCCTTACCAATGACTGCCTATGATGGGCTGTCCACTCCATGCAAGGCCCGAAGGGTTAAAATAGGCCAGTTCACATACACGCTGCACCTGCAGGAGAGCTGAGGCCTGCTAATGCCTAATGGTTGATGAAGCCCAGCTGTGGGGGGGAGGGAGCTAAAATAGGCTTATAAAGAGAGGAAGTTGGTGGTCAGAGAGGGTTGTAGGGAGGAGCTCTGCAGTCACTCCCTAAAGTGGAGAGGAGCTGCTAGATACAAGAAGGCATTCTAGGGGGAGAGGAAGCCTTGGGATCCTGCCTTGAACTGCTGATTCTGGTAAGAAGCTGAAAGGGGGAAGTAGTCATGGGGAGCAGAGGAAGCTCTAGTAGTAACCCAGAGTTGTGCAAAAAGTTAACAAGGAGTCTAGGGAAGCAGCAACAGGGTCTGGGAGTTAGCAGGCCATAGTTGCTAGGCATAGAGTCCTTGGCCTGGAACCTGGAGTAATGGGTGGGCCTGGCTTCCCCTACTAGCTTTTGGAAAAGTGGCACAGGATCTGGCCCTGGAGTGGAAGTCGGTCTAAAGGGGCATGAGGACAGCTGATCCAATGGGACTTTGATACCCAGAAGGGGAGGATTATAGAGTGACTTGGCTGCAGGGCTGAGTCACTGAGGGAGCACTTGTGAGTCCTGGAGAGTGAGGAGAGTCATAATGTGAGGAAGTGGGGGGGGGGGGGGTCAGATCTGAATGGAGCTAATTTCCAGATGTGGCCATAAAGACTCATCTAATAGTGAGTGAGCCACATGATGCTGCCCCATTAGAAAGTGGGTGCTGCTGATCACATAGGTTTAGCATAACTTGAGCATAAAGGAAGCAGCAAGATAAACTTGCTATTTGGCCATTTATATGCTTTGTGTGAGCTTGCACAGACACATGGGTATAGGCAGTACCATAGAAGTCATTGTAGTTGAAAAAATTATGTTTGCTATTTTGTGAATAATATTTTTGGAGTACACCTTGGTGTTTTCCTATTCCAAAGAGGAAACAGCTTGCACAAGTCAGGAACTGTAACTTCAGTGACAATGAAAAAGTCATGATTTTGCCCATAATAAAAGCTTTACCATATTCAAGGTGAGAGCACTGTTATTGTTAGACCTTTGTAGCAAATTCTCATGAATATTATTCACAGTTTCACAAGTCCTTCTTGAGGTTTTACAAATTCTAAAACACACAGAGAGAAGCCCCAATTTTGGTGGGCCAGATTGTGCCATCAGGTTATAAGTAGAATTCCCCACAGACCTCAATGCAGAGTTCTTTTAAAAACTGATGGTACAATATGGCCCAGATCTATTTGCAGTGAATTTTGTGAAATGTCACCAAGAGTGAATGATGTGACGTTGGAAAAAATAAAGTAAATTTCACCATATTTTTGCTTTCAATAGAAAAATTTCAGCCAACTCTAATTTGCTCCTGGGCCCCAAATTCACTGGTTGGTTCACTTTTGGTTATTTATGAGGTAATTCAATGCAGCATTGTGTGTCCACAGCAATTCATGGTTCAAATAATTGTCTGTAGGTTAGTAGCACCATGACATACACTTTTCACTAGCTAAGGTATTGTTTGTTTCAAATAATTTTGACCACACCATAAAAAAGTTATGCAATTATTCTCACATCCTCAGTTTATTCAATTCATTAATAAATAAGATTATACTCTGTGTATGCCTGTTCAAATTTGTGGCACTACTAATATAGGAGCATATGGGAGGACAAGGAAACTTCTTATGCCACCCAATGGGTGACAGGAAGCAGACTCCACAGAGTTATTTCCCCTACTGCACAAATGGATGGGAGGAAGCAGAACTGGGTGTGGGATGGGCTTCACACCTTCCCTAACCAATCTGATGGCAGGTGCAGCTGTGCTGTGTGATGGAGAAACATACATTGCACCCCATAGAGACCTGATGAGGCTTATCCCTTGGAGCGGCAGGGGAACTGAGAGGGAGATTGACTCTGAGTCAAAAACTCCTTCCTTGGCTGCTCCAGGGACAGCACAGCAATGTGCTGCTGCTTGTGTGGGCATATCCTAGTCATGAATGATCTAATCCTCCGAGAGTAATAGCTGTATATTGACTTACAGCATTCCACCACTAACTCTGGTCTTTGTTATCGAACAAATCTATATGGTCTGATAAATATTTTGTGTTTTTTAACTTAAGAAATCACAAATGCGGCCCATACCAAACCATACACTGGACAACAGGAGGTTAATGAGCTAATGTGGGCTCAGGTGGCTCTGCCCTATTGCACCTGTGAGAAGTGTTAGGGTTAGAGGGAGGAGCTTAAAAAGAAGAGCCAGAGATCAGTTGATGGCATACCAGGGAGGAGAGCAAACCTTCAGCGTTCAGCTCCTGAAGAGGGGGCTGACTGATGGTGGGAAGTGACCACTGCCCGATGGCCCCTCCCTGAGCAAAGGGAAGGTTGGATGGTGACTCAGGTTGAGAGGGAACCATTCCCCTCTATTATCTGTGAACTCAATTTATGTTCATTGACTACTGGTTTGGTCCACTAACTTCTGAGGAAAGGGAAAGATTTAAAACTGATCTGGTTGGAGGGCTAAGTCACAGGAAAAGGCTGCGCACCAGACACCTGGAGCAGCCATCAGCTGGAGGATACCCAATGGGGAGGGAGCTGCTGTGCCACACCCGGCCAGAAGGAGGCACCTGTAGTGAGTCAACCCTTCACAAACCCCTGTCCTGTTGTAATTTAAATTGACAATAACATTTCAAATACAATGGAATGCTCTTCCTTGTATAAAATTAAATACTAATAAAATTCTACTCTCCAAAGCGCACACAACTTCTCTGACTCTCAATATACTCTCCCCCTCAATTGCTTGAAATTAAAAAAGGGTCTGTCAGCACCAGTGTGCTGGCAGACTTGATGTGAAGTCTGAATTCCATACCTGAGGGCCCTCTCAGAAAATATCTTGCTGGCAGCCCTCCCACGTTTGAGTGCCTGCACTAATCTCAGCTGCTGTAGTGATGATATTGGGAAATAGATGGTCTTTTGGGTAATTGAACAGTAGACTGTGACGAGTCTGAGGGCTGGCCTACATACAGTTTTTATACACTAGTTTAGAAACAGATGTAGTTGGATCAGTGCCGCTCGCTAGTGTAGAAGGAGTTATACTGGTATAAATCTAACATCTAGCTTACTTTGGTGATTTTACACCAGTATAACTGGGCCCACACTAGGGGGAGTTGAACTGATACAACTATAACTGTTTCTAAACCAATGTATAAAAACTGTATGTAGACTAGCTCTCACTCTTCAATGCCAAATGCCACATGTAGGTGAATTTAGTGAGGTGCTCTGCAATTTTAAGTATCAACTAGGTATCCCCCTAGCCTAGTGCAAGAGACTCATAACTGTTAATGTATTTGTTTGTCATCTTTTTCTAACAGCTCATGTCTGTGCAATATAATAGGATTTACATTTGGGCAAAGATATCTGTGGTAGCTTGGTGACTTTCCACCTAGGGAAAAACATTCACTTAGAATGTTCTCTTCTATCATGAGAACTTCTCTTAGGCACACTGGAGTTCCTTAATGAGTCTGTCATTTTCTTCATAATTTGACAGGTGTTTGTAGGCTAATTAATATGATATACAACAGTTTGTGCACCAGTGATGTGAAACATTAATGGTGTTGCTGAGAGATTATGAAATGTCATTAGCATGTCTTGCTAACATTACCAGGCATTATTTCCTATAGTTTGTGCAAACAGCTCTTCTGAACTCTCACAAGAAATCTTGTGGGGGCAAACTGTCTGTAATTACCATTGTTGGCCAAGTCTTGTGCTAGACTTTAATGGAATCATAATGCTGTCTTGACAAGTTACTGTAACTATTTCCCTGTTTGAGGAAGAGATGGTCTTTTCTGTTGTAGATAGCTATCTTAGAGTCTTCTACTGTGGCTAAAGAACTGGGTTAGGTTGCTGGGTCTCCGGGTTAAGTACCTAACTTCCTCCACAGACTTCCTGTGTGACTTTGGGCTAATCCCTTTTAAAAAGGGGACTGGATCCACAGATGATGTAAACTGACACAGCTCCACTAAAACTAAGTCTTTGAGGCATGAGCCAGGAAAGCTGTTCATTCTCTTCTTGCTGATCTAGAAATTGAAATTTTTTTCCAAAGGTCAGGGTGGGTCAAACTAGGTGAAAAAGGACATGGCTCTCTGGATTGCTAGGCTGTCCTAATGATCAACCTCCATCAATGCACTCAGTCATCTAGATTTTTCCAAAGGCAAATGTTATAACAAGACTGCTGTACCACTTTACTGAGTGGGTCCCTACCACTCTGCAGAAAGCCATGTTCAGTGTATGGGGTGAACACTAGGGTTTAGAAAGAACTGAGTCCCAGAAAACTGGATTCACTAAAGGTACATGGTCATCTATGCAGAGGTTCTGTGCTTCTGTAGCTTTGCCCACCCTTGCAGCTTCCTGCTGGTGTAACTTATATTGCTGGGGACCGCCCCCCCTTGTCCAAGGAGTCACTTTTAAAAGAGTGGTGTGGGTTTCTGTAGGAGAGAGCTTGGGCTATATTAACTTGCCTGTGGATTCCCCACAGCGTTGCTGGAAGGTGATAAATATTTCCCAACTCATCCTGCCTACCCCTCACCCATGGAACATTGGTTATATGAAGGGCCCTCTGCAGAGGGCCCAACTCCCAGCCTTGTGTCTCTCTCTGTGAGATGGGGGAGAACCTCACAAGGAGGAGGAGATCTTCTGCACAAGTATCCTAGGAAGACGTTAAAACTATTTCTCCCCATTTCTGTCAATATTTTCTGCAGATTTTTTTTTTTAAATTGGCTCTAGTGCCTGTATGGCAGGAGACTAAGTTCTCTGCAGAATTTCAGTTTTTGAGCAGAAATTCAAATACTGAAGTGTTCTGGTCAAAAGGTAAGTCTTCAATTTTGAAATGCTGCCATGATGCCTCGTGGGAGTTGTAGGTTGGGTGTCTCATGCTTCCGTTGTACTCTAAGTAGGTTTGTCAGAATTCAATTTTTATTTTTAATATCAATGTTTACTTTTAAGCATTTTTTAAAAAAGTATTTTTAAATTTTCATAGTTGCAGTAAATTCTGGAGGTGGGGTCAGACAATTATTTAATGACAAAATTGTTGAGATCAAAAGTTTAAAGCTTTATAACTGTTAAAACATGTATATTTTAGCATGTGATGTTGAGAATATAAATATCCTTCAAGCAAACTTGAATAAGTTCCCAAAGAGTATTTTTGTATTCTCCCTATCTGTACATTTTAATTACTATTGATGGAAATTAAGGTTTACTCACATTTACTGATAAAAATCGAATCCTCCCAAGCCTAACTCCCTTATTGGACTACATCTCCCATGATGCACCGTGGTCTCCCCTCTTGGAAAGGAGAGGTGTGCATCATGGAAATCTCTGGCCATATTGCATCATGAGGAAGACAGTCTGGCCAGGGAACATGGCCTAGAGAGGAGAATGGGGATATAGGACAACTGATGACTTTTAGGAATTGTAGTTCATTGCAACATTTCAAAATCTAAATATTTTGGTATTTAGACACTTGCCTTTTTTCAACTACAAATCTAAATTTTCCACACACTCCAACAAAATTTTGTTGGGTCAAATACCCATTTTTTCCATCAAACATTTTCAGTTGAAACTATTCTAATTTTGCCCTAACTGGCATCTTGCTTTGCATCTATGGACTCTGTCCTTAGACTGTAAAATGAGGGGTTTGGGTCCCAGGATAATGTGTAGTATAAAAGGATTTGGGAGGGTGGGGAAGGGGACAAGTTCCTCAGGGCAGGGTTGTGTCTATGGCTTGTAGAGCATTGAGCACATTCACAGTAAGGCTGTCTAATTTTCTTAAAAGTGAGAAATCGCTCTTTTTTAAAAAAAAAAACAAAAATCAAAATTGCACTTCAAAGTAAAATTACCTGCTAACAAAAGACATGGAAAAAGGAATCTCTGACAAAGAGGGTAATGCTGGGAGGAGGTGGAAGGATGTGAAATAGTGTAATCACAGTGAATAAGAGCAGTGCAGTTGAGAACGGTGCTAAGCATGTTTCTATTGTGAATACTTGTGACATGAGTGAAGATTAGAGAGAATTGGAGTTTGTCAATCATGCTAGAGATGAAAGTCACAGCAAAGCTACCCAAAGTGAAGATGTAATTAGTCCAGATTCTTGGGTGGTATTTTGGAAGGCCAGATGAGGGAGAAAAATGTGTATTTTTTTAAGAGAAACTAGTTATAATAAGATAGGCAAGAACAATCTCTTAATGGAGAGATTGCATTATGAAGCAACAGATGTTAGTAATGCAGCACATATGTTAATTATACTGAGACTTTTAACACTACTAAGAAAAATGTGCTAAATTTTGAAAACTAATAGTTAGAACAAATGCAATGTGACACCCCAGGCCATGTCTACACTAGCACTTATGTTGAAAATAATCACACTCCCTGCGTGACAAGTTTTGCTGGCATAAGTGCTCATGCGCACAGCTCTGTCTCAGTGAGAGCCACTCATGCTGACATAACTACTGCCACTCGTTGAGCTGGTTTTATTATGTCGAAGGAAGAGCTCTCTCCTGTTGGCATAACATGGCTACACAAATAATCTTACAGTGGCACAACTGTCTCGGTACAGCTGTGCCACTGAAAGCTTCTACTGAGACAATGTCTACACTTACATCTCTAATATTTAACTTACCAGGAGTCTTAAAACAGATATTGAATTACAGAATAAATAGTTAACTGACGATTTCACTCGCTCTCTCTGAAATCTCCTATGCCCACATTGTATCGTTTATCATCATTGTAGAGAAATGCAAAAGAGGTCATTGTCTGTAGTAATTATGTCTACATTTAAATGTGTGCTGTTTCTTGATGAGACTGCTATTTTCCTAAGGTAGAAACCAGCTCCAGTTGAATATACTGACGTCAAAGTGCAGCTATACAACTTGAGAAATTCACCTAATCTTACCATCTAAAACATCCATTTCTAAAACTGGAGCCAATGGCATCTTTCAGATGTGTCCTGAGTATCTTCCAGAGTTAAGACCAAAGTGGAAAAGTATCTCAATGATCATCTGTTTCCTGTGGGAGTTGGTGATGCATCAGGTACAATGAGCTGGAAATCCAATATTCCTCAATTTATTTGTTCACTTCCCTGAGAGTCTCACTTGATACTTGAGAGCAGCACAGAACTCCAAGCAACTCACTATAGAGGATGACACTGGAGTAAATAAAATAAAATATATATTTAAAAAAAATCCAACTCTTGGCATTTTTATAGCTTGAAAATCAGAAGGAGTTTATTGAATGTGAACTCGTATCTGAAATGAGTGGGCAAAATTCTGTCCTCCGTATGCCCTTAAATATGATAACTTTCACCTAGTTATTTGCTTGTAAATGGACTTATCAGAAACATTAAGTTATAGTAATATATGTATCAATGTGACCAAGAACAAGTATCTTATATGATATGGATATGATAATATTTCCCTAGCTTGTGGGGATTAATTAGTTAATCTTTATTAGTGATGTGAAGGTGAAGTGTGCATGTATTTGCTTAGTGTTTTGTTCTATGGTCTTCCATTCAGTAAAGCCAAATGAAGTATCATAAATACTCCAGTATATTTTTGGCTCCCAGATTAGAGTGGCAAAGATTGATTCAATGAAGTTTAAACAAAAAAATCACTAGTCCAAAGCAAACAATTTTTTTTGCTGTTGCTGAGACTCTTTTACACTTATAGAAACTCTGAGAAGATTTAGGGGTTTTTTTAGGTCTTTCTTTCAAATCCATGGTGGTTGAGGAAGGAGTTATCACTGTGGAAAACGCATTTAGCTCGGCTAAGCACAATGCAAAATGCCTCAAGGCAATTTTCAATAAATATGCACAAGGATGCATAGCAGTTAGATTTATGAGATTCTTGCCTCTAAGCTATATAGCTTTGTGTTCCTGAAAGATGTTCCTTTTTAATGCAAATGAGATAACCCTAACTTTTAGCACAGAGCACTCACTTTTGTGTTTTGCTTTGCTTTATACACTACCAGTTCTCCATAGCTGCTGCTGTTGTTGTTGTACTCTACAGTATAACTGTGAAGAAAGCATGAGGCCCCAGTCCTGTAGGGTGCTCAGCTCCCTCCATTCCCGCTCAAGCTGAGAACTCTCAGCACCTCTCTAGAGGCTCCTCTGTGCTTCCTGAAAAAGCAATTTTGCTTTTTTCTCTTGCCCCTCTTTCTCCACACTTGTGTACCATTAGGATTTATTTTAATTAACAGAGTATCAGCCACAAAATCCGTGCCTGATCTGTGCATCTTCCTGTTTCACAGGTACCCTATAGTGTTTTTTGTTTTGTTTTTTTTCCCCATCCTGTTAAATTGAGTGTTGTATCTACACTTTTTATTTCAAATAAATATAGTACTAGTAAAAAGCATCAGAAGGTTGGCAGCCTAGGGAGGCTGAAGTTATCTATTCTCGGACAGACAAAGCAGTGGGCCTGATTCTCCTCTCACTTAAACCAAATTTAAGATGTTGGTGCATCTCCACTGATGTCTATGGAATTACTTCTGACATGCATCAGAGTAAATGAGGAGAATTGGGTCCAATGTTTGTACCAGCTGCTCCACCAATGTGCTTGATGCATCTCTAGGGAGAGAAGTTCATTTTCCATACCCTTGGCCATTCTAGCAAGCTGGCTAACAAAGGTGATTAGGGCCAAATAATGTGGTGGTAGCTCTGAGGGGTGAGCTAAACTGGGACCTGCCTTTCATAAATGTGGCTGAATAGACATTTGGTCTTAAGGTATTGTGCTCACTACTGACCTGTGCTAGATTTGTGTCAGTCCCCTAGGTTTGTAGGGCTAAAGTTTAAGCTCTGCTTGTACCCAGCTTCCACTTGGGTACCTACAAAATTAAGCGTACTACCCACACACACATAGTTGTAAACTCTGGCATGTCCATTTAAAATGTCATAATTCCTATACATGCATAACTGGTAGAATTTTTAAACCAACAAAACCCCTTTGTACATTCACAGTGTCAGAACTGTTCACACAATGACCAGGGTCTGAAAATCCACATCTTGTATGTATACGGTTGTCTAGGGCTGTGCCTTTCAGACTAATACAGGTATATGATGTGAACAGTATGAACAGTTTTGTCACCTAAACTGTACACCTACCAACATTGTTGCAGTTTCTTTAGTGGCTCTGTTTACTTTCAGTATTGTCATTCATTCATGCCTTGCTTGGGGCTTCTGGCAAAGCCACCATTGATCTGGTATGATTAGGTAGATTGACTTCTTTTATGAAAGCAAAAAAAATGAATAATAAGGACCGATTAAGATGGATGATTGTTAATAACAGCATTATTACATTACTATTATGTGGACCCAATTCTCCACCGTTACTCATATTTAATATCCACATCAATCAGCCTGCTTGCAAAATAAGGCGTAGGTGCTGGAACTAGGAGTGCTGGAGGTGCTGCCACACACCCCAGTTTGAAGTAGTTTCCATTATATGCAGGGTTTACAATTTGATTCAATGGCTCTCAGAACCCCCACTAAAAATTGTTCCAGCACCCCTGAAGTAAGGTGGTGGTGAATGTGAGTGAAGACCATAGAATCTGGCCCAATATTACTTGAAAGTATTTGTATTATTATTGCTGTAAGCTGTCATGGGATAAGAGGGAATGTTCTCTCATGGATTGGTAACTGATTAAAAGATAGGAAACAAAGGGTAGGAATAAATGGTCCACTTTCAGAATGGAGAGAGGTAAATAGTGGTGTCACCCAAGGATCTGTACTGGGACCAGTCCTATTCAACATATTTGTAAATGATCTGGAAAAAGGGGTAAACAGTGAGGTGGCAAAATTTGCAGATGATACAAAACTACTCAAGTTAGTTAAGTCCCAGGCAGACTGTGAAGAGCTGCAAAAGGATTTCACAAAACTGTCTGACAGGGCAACAATATGGCAGATGAAATTCAGTGTTGATAAATGCAAAGCAATGGACACTGGAAAACATAATCAAAATGATGGGGTCTAAATTAGCTGTTACCACTCGAGATCTTAGAGTCATTGTGGATAGTTCTCTGAAAACATCCACTCAATGTGCAGTGGCAGTCAAAAAAGCGAACAGAATGTTGGGTATCATTCAGAAGGGGATAGATACAACCGAAAATATCATATTGCCTCTATATAAATCCATAGTACGCCCACATCTTGAATACTACATGCAGATATGGTCGCCCTATCTCAAAAAATATATATTGGAATTGGAAAAGATTCAGAAAAGGGCAACAAAAATGATTAGGGGTATGGAATGGCTTCTGTATAAGAAGCAATTAATAAGACTGGGACTTTTCAGCTTGGAAAAGAAACGACTAAGGGGAGATATAATAGAGGTCTATAAAATCATGACTGTTGGAGAAAGTAAATAACGAAGTGTTATTTACTCCTTCTCGTAACACAAGAACTAGGGGTCACCAAATGAAATTAATAGGCAGCTGGTTTAAAACAAACGGAAGTGTTTTTTTTTCCACACACAGTCAACCTCTGGAACTCTTTGCCAGAGGATGTTGTGAAGGTCAAGACTGTAACAGGGTTCAAAAAACTAGATGAATTCACAGAGGATAGGTCCATCAATGGCTATTAGCCAGGATGGGTAGGGTGTCCTTAGCCTCTGTTTGCCAGAAGCTGGGAATGGGTGAAAGGGGATGGATCACTTGATTACCTGTTCTGTTCATTCCCTCTGGGGCACTTGGTATTGGCCACTGTCGGTAGACAGGATACTGGGCTAGATGGACCTTTGGTCTGACTCAGTAGGGCCGTTCTTATGCACATAAGAGCCCTAGTCGTGGACCAGGGCTTCATTGTGCCAAGTGCTACACAAACACAAGACAAAGACAGCTCCTGCCCCAAGGAGATGACAGTTGAAATGTGAGTCAAGAGACAACAGATGGATACAAACAGACAGGGGAGCACAAGAAAACAAATATACAATATTGGTGATAGGCAATGGTCACAGCGCACTAGCAGCCTAACCATTGCCGTGTTGTCTGTAGGCATCACAATCCTGTATCATTGAAATGTGTGTCAAAACTCCCACTGATTTTGTTGGTGAGGGTGAGAATTTATAGATGTTTTATCCAAAGGATCTGGAGCAAAAAGAAGCTCATACCATGAAATCACTAAATATTTCAGACTTCATAGATAGAGAAAATGGACATCATCTGAAACAAATGCTTGGCTTGGAAGATGACATTTCATTCTTCGGCTATGCAAACATTCTCTTACTAAGATCCTTGTAAAATTGTTTTATATTTTAAGATTGTTGGGGTCTTTTAAAACTGTTGGTATTGGATCACAGTTTACCAGTTTAAACAATACCAGTTTAGTGAGTAATGCCTTATCAGATCAAAGCTGATGATATATTAGTTATTCATTATCTGAACAATGGCAGCGTGATGTATTACAACCTGATTCAGTGCCAAACTGCAGGAACATGTTCAGGCTGTGCAAGGTTTTTAAGTACAACAAATTAATATTAGCTTGATTATACTTGAATTAAAAACTGAGGGGGAGAGGGAATTTATCAGATGGGAGGCTCCTAAAAACTTTCATTTAAACAACTTTCTGAATTACATTAGCCTCATCAAACCAAGAATGGATTGGTTAAATATAAGATTCCTCTCTTTAAAAGGACCCCATCATGGTCCATATAAAGGCATGAGAAAGAAAAATGATCCTTAGGAAATAAAGTAGTGGTTTTATAATGTTGTTGTTCAGTCAGTTACCTATACCATTCTGTTTGCTGACTTGCTAGATGGTTTACTGAGATAGGAAGGCTGATGCCTATTCAATTTTTTGTCCTTGTTCACTGAATTGATTTTTTTTTCTGAAAGTAATTACCACTGACTGAATTCTGAAATCCATGAGCAGTGATGTCGGAACACTTTTTATAGCTGAAAGCCATTGAACAAAACTGTAAACCCTGTATATGATGAAAGCTCCCAGCACCCCGTCCATAAGTTTTGCCTCAGCCAGGACTAAATAAAAATTGTGGAAGCATTTTGGGATTTGGCCTGATATTTATTCTATTTATCTTCAGTAGCTCTCACAATGTGATAGGCATTTCACCTGCCCTGCCCTGGAGCTCAGACTCCTAGAATAGGCAAAATAAGCAGGCGGGGGGGGGGGGGACAAATAGAAGAGAGGTACAGGAGTACAACAAAGGGGGAAGTTAGATGGTGACCACCAATGTCTTGTCAAACTAATGTTTGGCAAAAGTGGTGTTTGATATTCCATATAGATTAACCCTTTAGCCTTGCTGTTATGTTTGATATTCAAAAGAATTTGGCTCTTCTTGTGACACTTATGGTTCTATAAATAATATTTAAGAGCTCAACACCTAATGTGCTGAATAGTTCTGAAAATCTGGTAATTGATTTTGGGGCTTTTGAAACCCCACCCCACCCCTTGCAAAGTGCCTTTCTTCTGTACCTTCCCACTCTATGCACCTTCTCACAGTAGCTGCTATCATAATGTATGTGATCTCTAGGGAGGAAGGAGGAGCCAGTGGTATGGGGTTCAGTTCCCTGCTCCAACTCAGGGGTCCTGTGCGCAACTCAGTTCTAACATTTTCAAAAGTGACTTGGGTTCCTGAGTGTCTGAGGCATTTCTAAAAATGGGACTAAGTGCCAAACTGACTTAGGCACTTTTCAAAATTTTACCCTTAGCCTCTCTGCCTCAGTTCCCCATCTGTAAAATGGGTATAATGGTACTTTCCTAGTGGCATTGTGAGAATAAATACATTAAAGATACTTGGATACTATAGTAATGGGTGCCGTTTAAGTACCTATAATATTTTTCACAAGAGAGCAACTGCTCTTCTTCTAATAGAATGTGCCATAACATGAAAAGGAAAGCAAAAATGCTCAGTTGTCTACAGAAGAAAGCAGTTTGAAAATTAGTTCAATTCAATACATTGGTTTCAAAATTGTAGTCTCTAAATTGTTAGGCAATTCTGAAAGAAATCAGACTTCAGTTTTCATTTAACTAGTGATCTGTGCTCTCTTCAGTTGGGAATTTATTTAGTCCTAAAATGATTTGTTTGAAAAATGAAATTCATGCCATCCTGTGTATCTATCTAGTACTAAAAATGGGCTTTCCTTATTTGGAAATTTCTCACCATGAAAGCTTCAATATGCTGTAAATCTTGTCAAGGTTAATCTCTTTAATAAATTTGCATGATTTATATCTTGATGACATACCTGATCCACTTGAGTATTATCTATAGCACAAAAAAGACTCATTCTATTGGTTATAGGTATGAAACATAGACCTATGTTTATGTATTCTGTGTGTCAGAGATTGAATGTATGTCTATTAAATAAACATTAGTTGAAGGCTAAACTTAAAACTCTATCCGCAAAATTTGGGAAATTTACAACTGTTTCCCATTGTAATTTTAACTTTGCCCTCTTGTTTAATTATAATATGTGATCATATAATGCTGGCTGACAGATTTATACTAGAGAGCAAATATTTTTTCACACAACTATCTATTTGGAAGTATAGAAATTCTTTCTCCTGTATTCTTTTCCCTACATGAGTCAATGTATGTTTCCTTTGTTTAGTGATGTCACCTACAGTTAAATAAGGTATTAGACTTTTTCCTAAAAACTGAACATTAATTTTAAACTCTTGTTGCACGATCTCTGGTGTCATTTGGTTTTGCACATATTCTGTTGCCACTATGATGAACTAAAAACACTTTAAGGATTATGAGAAGAGGGAGAAAAATTAGTGGCATAAAAATAAATTTACCCATTCAACAGAAAAATAAGTAAAGAAAATAACTTGTCCCACACCCTGAGCGTTGTAGAAACATCACAGGAATGTCTTTGTAAAATATATTAGGGGGAAACTACTTTGACATTTACTTTTGGCTATAACTCTGTTCTATGTGTGGGTGGTACTACAGTCCACGATAGCCTGAGCTGAACAATTAGTTTTTCTTTCTCTTGCCCAAAAGGATATGGATGGATATCCTCTCAGCCTTGCTGTTAGTACGAGATAAAGCTGCAAAGTATAAAGAACAGTTAGCTACCCTCAGAACAGTTGCTTTCTCATTACTCTAGTTCTCTTTCCACTTAGCAACATGCATATCCAATCATGAAGCAAGTCAGACACCTAGTGTCTAATTCCGATTAATCCTTTCAGTTAATATCTAATTCATGAACCAACCAAAAAAACTTGTGCTCAAAGACTCTGCTCACTCAATATTGTGGGAACGTTCTGCATGTTTGCATGTTATCCTTAAAGGTTACAGGGTAAAGTTATTCAGAAACCATTTCAAATCGGGATGCTCTGTATGTGTGTGGTGTTGGGGCAGGACATGATTCTCTGTGAGAAACTTATTGGTGGTACATATTAAACTTTGCAAAGTGTGTAATAGGGGTAAGTTGTATGGATGGGCAACTGGTAGAGGCAAGTTTAATTGTTTCAGTTGGCTGGCTTCCTGATGGTGGCCTTTATTAAATTGCACAGTTGCATGTGTAGTATTAGATGTGATGTGTATATTTTTAAGCTATGTCAAAGACCCCTCAAGCATATGGATAAATGCCCTCTTTTACCATTTGTATACCTTTAAATAAATAAGTGCTCACTATCATACAAATAATATTTGAAATGCTGTTAAGGGTACTTGAAGCTGTGCAATGAATTGATCATCGGTAATACTGAAATTGAAGCCAGTCTGTTGGCCCATACAAATTCTAAATCAGTAAACCAGGATGGCAGGATAGGGACTGGGATAAGGAAATCCCTTGTTATGTGAGCTTGGTAGAATGGGATAGTTGTAACAATAGTGTTTATATGTATATAAAGGCTATAATACTCTGTACTAAGCTGTGCTGCTGCTAATGGCAAGACTCCTACGTAATGCAGGGGTGGCCAACCTGTGGCTCAAGAGCCACATACGGCTCTTCAGAAGTAAATATGCGGCTCCTTCTATAGGCACAGACTCCGGGGCTGGAGCTACAGGCGCCAACTTTCCAATGTGCTGGGGGTGCTCACTGCTCAACCTCTGGCTCTGCCAGAGGCCCTGCCCCCACTCCACCCCTTACTGCCCCCTCCCCTGAGCCTGCCATGCCTTTGCTCCTCCCCCCCTCCCTCCACCAAGCCTCCTGCACGCTGTGAAACAGCTGATCAGGAAGCACTGGGAGCCGGGGTGGGGTGGGGTGTGCAGAGCTGTTGTGGAGCTGCTGACATATTACTGTGGCTCTTTGGCAATGTACATTGGTAAACTCTAGCTCCTTCTCAGGCTGGCCACCCCTGTAGTAATGTAAATAATACTGTCATAGACCCATGTGATATCTTCCTGTTGGAAGGACACTGGTGGGAGAAAAATTCCTTGAGGGGATCATCAAATGTTTCTCCAAACCATTCCAAATGGGAAGAGGAAGTGAGTTTGGCCTTTCTGGGAAGTGGGTTTCAGCCAATATCTCCCCAAACCAGCATATCAATAGGAAGGTCAACCATGCAGAAGACCACTGACCCTGGAACACCCCTTCAAGGGGAACGTAGGATGCTTAATATAGTCTCAGGTTTTCTTAACTCAGTGGGTCTCAAACCACCAGTGACTTGCAGGAAGGTTCTAGATGGGTCATAGAGTTTAAGGGTATAAGGTACCACCAGATCATTTAGTTTGACTTCATATATTACAAGCCACTAACACCAGCCAGCACCCACACACAAAACCCAAACAGGATTAACCCATTGCTGGGCCCTGGCCTATGTATGCATACACTTCTGGCCTGATGCAGAGGGAAGGTTTCAGGAGGGGTTACAAAGCGAGGTCACCATGCAGTGGTGGCTCCTGTCCAGGGAGACACACATATTTTTATAGTGGGGGTGCTGAAAGCTATTGAACGAAACTGTAAACTTTGTATGTGGTGACAGCCATGCAAGCAGTTGCTATTATTACTTCAAGGCAAGGGATGCTGCCACACCTGTAGTTCCAGCATGCCTGATTCTGTCTCCAAAATGCAGCTCCTCAATCTGCGCATTGTAACCTGGCCCATAGGGTCACGGCACTAATCAGGTTGGGCCTTGTCACTCTTCTATCATTGATGGAGGGGCAGCCAGGCCAAGCCTGAGAAACTCTGCTACTCCCTGCACCAGGTTGCAATGACATTCAGGCTGCCTCTCATCACCTGTATGCTAGAATGGCGAGACAGGCCCAGCCCCATGGGATGGGAGCCACCACTGTGGCATCGGTGCAGGGCTGGCTTATGTCCCAGCAGCCCACACTTTGGGGCTTCCCCTCCGCACCGGGCTGGGATGCATGTTGCAGTGCCAGGTGGAGGGTGTGTGTGGTGCATGATTGTAATAAAAGACACAATGCAGCTAGTTGGTCACTTTAGTAAAAAGTCTAGGAACCACTGATTTAAATTTTTGCCAACTTTTCCCCAGGATGCTGGAGGACAGAGAACGCATATTCCCTTCCTCTAACTATCCTCCTTTTGTTATCATGAATCTCCAACCCTACACCGAGTCCTCTGGAGTCTGAGGCCAGAGGATAGTGCTGCTGTGGCAACTTACTTCCACCAACCAGTTTTGTATGGAATAGGCAGGATCGAGGGGAATTCCCATCTGCAATGCTGCATTTTGGCTTAAAAGATTTAACCAATGTTTTAAATTAACTGTCTCTCAAACAGAGAACCAGAAATTAGAATTCTAGGAAAATATCCATGGATGGGTATCATTGAGAAGATAACTTGAAGTTTCGAAGTGTGGTTGGCAATGGCAATCTACAATACTTAGCAACTAGTGCGATTCAGCAACAAGATATTAGAATGATCGGTGCTCACAGTAACACTCACTGTTCCTGTACTTTTGGGGAATGGCTTCAGTGGAAAATTGCAAATTGTTTTATCCTCTAACTCTTTTTAAGTTTGCATAAATCCAACTGGTAACTAGAAATTCAGGCTCTTAGTACCTAGAGCTCATACAGTTTGTCGTGAATCTTCTATGAAAGTTCTCTGGCTTGGTGTATAAACCTGTAGAACTATGATACAGTAATATGAATTAAATCAAACCTGAGTGCTCACAAGAATTAATGTGTTGACTAGTCTTAGAGTGTCTACTGCACATGGATTGCTATTGCCAATGAATGAATTGCTATTGACTGAGTATCTTGCTGGAGTCAGAGGACCAGATTCAGAGGTCAGTTATATCAGAACACCGTTGGCTTTAGTAAATTGACACTGGTGTAACTGAGATCTGAATCTGGCACATTTTTCTCTCTCTCCCTAAACTCAATGTGTTTTTGTTCCAAGAAATTTCCAGGCTTCATTTTTCCCCCCTGACACTTACATTTGTTTACACATCTGGATTTACTAGGTGTACATATACTGCTGACCTAGAGATGAAGGTAATTTTTTAACCTGAATGTATTCATTTTCATTATGGTAGTCTAAGTATTGACTCCAGAAAAAGACTCTAGCTATCTCCAGAAAAAGTCCATCAATTACTTTTCAATTTTAGCTCTCAGATAATTTAAGAGGTTTTTTTATGGAAGCTTTTTCAGGAGGCACTTATTACGGTGTACAATACAAATGTTACTTTTTTCTCAGATGTGCATAAGCCCTTCAATCTGGGAAATAATGCTGAAGAAATGTCTTGTAGTCTGGGACTCAGGAGACTTTCTGTCAATTCCTGGCTCTGCCACAGATTTCCTGGGTTACACTGGACACGTCACTTAATCCTTCTCTGTTGCTTCCCCATCTCTAAAGTGGAAGTAGTAATGCTTCCCATCCCATATGCATGGTGTGAGTTTAAATGGGCTTAATAGATGCCATGGTGATGGAGGTCATAAAATGATCCCCATGGGCCAAAATATAGCCAGAGAATCACCATATTTTGATCTCTTCTACTGATAAGAGGGGCTATGTCTTTTTACTACATAAAAGGTTCTTTCTTCTTTGATAAATAGTAATAAACATGAGGTGAAAATTCTAGTCAAGCAAGGCAATTTGTAGTGTTCATAAGTTTTGATAGGTCAAAATAAACTCTAGGGGGAGTCTAATCTTAACTTGACCTGCTGACATGTGAAAACTACAAGATGACCTGTCAACACTTGGGTTTTACCTCTTGTTAGTTAACATGTATTAGCTAACACATGCTAGAACTCACTTTTTTCCTAGTGAAGACAAGACAAAACACTAATGAAACCACAATCAAGCTGTCCTGCAGTAGCTCAAGAGCATGGGTACCAACTTCAGGCATACTGTTAGGAAACAGGGCACAACCCCCAAACTGGTTGAGTTCTACACTTAGATTTCACCAACTAATATCAAGTGTAAACTCCAAGGCACTGTAACAGTCTTAATATGGTTAAGATTGAAATACTCCTTTTGCCTTTGGAAAACCTTCCAATGCAATGTTACATTTCTTCCCAATAAAATCAACATGTGGTGCTGTCAGTTTTTTATCACTAACAGCTGATTGTTTGGAGCTAAGCCTCATTCTTATGAACAACCAAATAATCTTTTATGCTAAAAGATAAGTTGTGTAATACTTGAAAATTATAAAGGTTGGGGAGGGGTTTTTTGGTGTGTGTGTTTGGGGGGGGAGGAAATTGTCTCTGATGTAATTTTAAGCCAAAATTTGGATAAAATGACTATCTGCGTGATAAGTAACATTTCTATTATACTTAATTCAGGCTGCTCTAGGTGATTTCATTGTGTGTATTATAGCAGTTGGACATCTATATATAGAAGCATGTTTACAGGTTGGATTTCCATAAATTATTTTTGGAAAATCTATTTACATAACTAGGAAATATAAAAATCAAATGGCCCTGAGATTGTTAATATATGGTTTGTCAAATCTGCCTGCTATGAATAGAATTTCCTAAACTACTTTTCCTGTCACAGATGCTAAATTTAGATTGTGAGGGAGCATGGCATTCTTAAGTGTGGTGCATGGTTACTTATTTGTGCAGTCCCCAAAGTGGGCCAATATTGCTTAAGTTTTAACTGAATAAGAATTTTTTTGTAGCAAACAAACATGGTAAATGGGTGAGCAATTCTCAGTTAGGTCTGCTACATAGTGCAGGGTAGGTAGGGGTTATCCTTCTGGAAAAGTTGAGTTCAGTTCAAAATTCAGGCCAGTTAATTTATTTAAACTGGCTTACCAATTAGTACTAACTAGTAAGATGTTGTAAGATATGGCAGGTTTATTCTTCAGTATTGCTGGACTAATTTTAGTTTCTTGATTTTTTTTTTTTCTATTGACTTAGAGCTTGAAACTAACAGAAGATAGATAGTTGCAATTAAATTCTAACTTGTTCCTGTGTTTAGCCAGCAGGCAAAGTCAGTGTTTCCTATGAGCAATTTATGGAAGGCAATTAGCTGTTTTTGGTAATGAAAATCTACTATTTTTGTGGGGGAGTTTAAACCTATATGGATGACTCTTCAGTCAGTATACAAACAATAACACCAATTGTGCTTACAAAGTGTAAATATTTTGGAGTTTTCAACCAAACTTGCTGTTTCAAAGTAATATCTCTAGGGTCTATTTCGTCAGGTAAAGTTGAATTACAAATTCCATGTGGCTTAGTGCAACCTCTGACCATATGAAACTGTCTTTAATGGAGCTAGATCCTGCATTCCTCTTGGGTGATGTGTGCCTTCCACTCCCACTGGAATCAGCTGGGTCTGAGTGTGATCAGCATCTAAGGGAGTGCTCTGCATTTTGCAGAATTATTGAGTTTACCTGACATTTATGCATGCCTGATTGCAGTACAATCATAATGCTTATATCAAATTAAATTTTGGCTAATTAGTTTGGGAAAGGAGTAAAACCTTAACATGATACATAACTTCTGCAGTATGGAAAGGGTGAAAAGCCTTTTTCATTGGCCTACATTTCTGGAAACTGCTACATCCTTGCTGTGTGTGTGAGAGGATGATAATTTTTTCCAGTATCTTTTTAGGTATCGACACTAGGTTGACTGGTCTAATTCCCTGGGTCCCATTTGTTCCTTTTTCAAAGATAGGTACCGTGTTTACCCATCTCCAGCCCTCTAGGGTCTCACCCATCATTTATGAATTCTCAAAGATAATAGCTCTGAGTTCCAAGATTGCTTCAGCTAGTTCCTTAAGTACCCTAGGATGAATTTCATCAGGCCCTGCAGACTTGAATAATATTCAGTGTATTTTTTGTTTTTTCTTTTTAAAGTCCTAGCTCTTGGAGACATGTGAATATATGAGAAGTTCAGCTTTCTTTCTTTTATTCTGGTTTTAAAAGTTTCTTGCCATCATGAGTGAGAACCTTAAAACTGTGATCCCTAAACACTCAAACACCCAAATGTCATGACTTGTGGGGCTTTACTTATGATTTTGGGTCACTTGGGGTTGGCTGTATTGAAAGAGGAGGAAGACTACTGAGGAAGAAAAGTAAGAGCTCACAGAGTTGGCTGGGGGCTGAGCTGCTCCCTAGCTAGCTCAGCTCTGCAAGATCAAAAAGTTGCAGAGCTAAGCTTTACAGTCCTCTGTTTACATTAAGAGCAGGGGACCCCCACTGGAATTTGCTGCCTCTTTGATCTGCCCATGCTTTAATTACCATTAATGAAAACATGGATTATTGTACATTATTAGGAAAGTGCTGTTCCATAGAATAAAAGATTTGCTGGTTAAAAATAGAATACCTATTCCTTTACAATGTGCTGTCATCTTTCTGAATCTCTATGAAAGGTCCACCTAGTCCAGCATAGTTAACTGGTATTTTAGGGTCCAAACAGATATTAAATAGCATATAGAGAATAGAACAGTGAGCTGGAGATTTGGTATTCTCTAGCATGCTGAGGAACAGTAAAAATGATCTTATTTAAAAAAAAAATGCAAAAGGAGAATTTTTTCTACCTGAAAGGAAATGTCCTGCAAGTGACTAAACAGTTGGAGACCTTTTAAAAGCTTAATATGCTCTAGGGTTTGGTTCTATGTTAGATATTGTACAATAGTAGTGGGGGAAATTTTGACAACAATGTACAGTGCAATGTACTATAGCATTTATAGTGTAAACTCACTTATGTGAAGGTCTTAGAGCCCTGAATCCTTCAGATAAACCAGGTTTTTGGATGAGAAGATGAGCTGCTGAGAAATGTTAAGAGGGTTATCCCTCCCCTCAGACATTAACACATTTTTTAACGAGTGTCATCAGCATGAAAACATGTCCTCTGGAACGATGGCCAAAGCATGAAGAGGCCTACAAATCTTTAGCGCACCTGGCACATAAATATCTTGTGATGCCAGCTACAACAGTGCCTTGTGAACGCCTATTCTCACTTTCAGGTGACATTGTAATTAAGAAGTGGGCAGCATTATCTGCTCTGGAGGAAAATTCCTTCCCGACCCCAAATAAGGCGATCATGTGGGCACCCTGAGCATGTGGGCAAGACTCACCAGCCAGACACCTAGCAAAGAATTCTCTGTAGTAACTCAGATCCCATCACAGGCCATTGGGCATATTTACCACTAATAGTCAAAGATCAATTAATTGCCAAAATTAGGCTATCCCATCATACCATCCCCTCCATAAACTTATCAAGCTTAGTCTTGAAGCCAGATATGTCTTTTGCCCCCACTTCTCCCCTTGGAAGGCTGTTCCAGAACTTCACTCCTCTGATGGTTAGAAACCTTCCTTTAATTTCAAGTCTAAACTCCCTGATGGCCAGTTTACATCCATTGGTACTGAGCTTAAATTCTTCCTCTCCCTCCCTGGTATTTATCCCTCTAATATATTTATAGAGAGCTATCATATCTCCCCTCAGCCTTCTTTTGGTTAGGCTAAACAGACTCTTTGAATCTCCTTTCATAAGATAGGTTTTCCATTCCTCAGATCATCCTAGTAGCCCTTCTCTGTACCTGTTCCAATTTGAATTCATCTTTCTTAAACATGGGAGTTCAGAACTGCACACAGTATTCCAGATGAGGTCTCACCAGTGCCTTGTATAACGATACTAACACCTCCATATCTCTACTGGAAATACCTCGCCTAATGCATCCCAAGACCGCATTAGCTTTTTTCACAGCCATATCACATTGGCGGCTCATAGTCATCCTGTGATCAACCAATACTCCGAGCGCCTTCTCCTCTTCTGTTACTTCCAACTGATGAGTCCCCGGCTTATAACAAAAATTCTTGTCATTAATCCCTAAATGCATGACCTTGCACTTCTCACTATTAAATGTCATCCTATTACTATTACTCCAGTTTACAAGGTCATCCAGATCTTCCGGAATGATATTCTGGTCCTTCTCTGTATTGGCAATACCTCCCAGATTTGTGTCATCTGCAAAATTTTATTAGCACACTCCCACTTTTTGTGCCAAGGTCAGTAACAGGGCCAGCTCTAGGCACCAGCAAAACAAGCTGGTGCTTGGGGCGGCACATTTTTAGGGGCGGCATGGCCGGCGCCAGAATGCCGCCGCTAAAAATGTGCCCCGACCCCCCTAGCTCACCTCCGCTGCTGCTGCCGCTCGCATGCCGCTACTCGCCCTCCCTCCCAGGCTCTCAAACCTGGGAGGGAGGGGGAGATCCCGAGCGGCCGCGGCGCAGGCGCCGCTTCTCCCCCTCCCTCCTAGGCGTGAGAGCCTGGGGGGAGGAGGCAGGGAAGGGGCGGAGTTGAGGCGGGGCTGGG
>NW_020664447.1:15514992-15539462 GCF_002925995.2 Terrapene triunguis | reverse complement strand
GGGGGGGGGGGGGGCGGAGGGCAGCCAAAATTGTGTTTTGCTTTGGGCGGCAAAAATCCTAGAGCCGGCCCTGGTCAGTAATAAAAAGATTAAATAAGATTGGTCCCAAAACTGATCCCTCTGGAACTCCACTAGTAACCTCCCTCCAGCCTGACAGTGCACCTTTCAGTATGACCCGTTGTAGTCTCCCCTTTAACCAGTTCCTTATCCACCTTTCAATGTTCATATTGATCCCCATCTTTTCCAATTTAATAATTCCCCATGTGTAACCATATCAAATGCCTTACTGAAATCAAGGTAAATTAGATCCACTGCATTTCCTTTATCTAAAAAAATCTGTTACCTTCTCAAAGAAGGAGATCAGGTTGGTTTGGCATGATCTACCTTTCGTAAAATCATGTTGTATTTTGTCCCAATTACCATTGACCTCAATGTCCTTCACTACTTTCTCCTTCAAAATTTTTTCTAAGACTTTGCATACTACAGATGTCAAACTGACAGGACTGTAGTTACCTGGATCACTTTTTTCCCTTTCTTAAAAATAGGAACTGTTAGCAATTCTCCAGTCATACGGTACGACCCCTGAGTTTACAGATTCATTAAAAATTCTTGCTAATGGGCTTGTAATTTCATGTGCCAGTTCCTTTAATATTCTTGGATGAAGATTATCTGGGCCCCCCAATTTAGTCCCATTAAGCTGTTCGAGTTTGGCTTCTACCTCAGATGTGGTAATATCTACCTCCATATCCTCATTCCCATTTGTCATCCTGCCATTATCCCTAAGGTCCTCATTAAAGACTGAGGAAAAGTTTGTTTAGATATTGGGCCATGCCTAGATTATCCTTAACCTCCAGTCTTGTGCATGTCTATTGATTTACAGGGTTTCTTTGCACTTCTTTATTGATTTACAAGGTTTCTTCCACTTTTCATCTGTGAAATAAAAGTAACAAGAAGGATGTCCAGTAAAAATTATACATAATTAACAGATGTCAGTTCCCAATAGCCCCTTTATCTTACCATAAACCCTGAGTGATACTGTTCATTTACATAATAAACAGTCTATACTTCATCATTTGTTTCATTCTGTTTATTGTTCTTTAGGGGACTCTGAAATAGCAAGCCCTCTGCCATCCATGCTGCTGTTATTCTGTACAGTCCCATCTTGCAGAGACAAAGCAGCCTTCTCCCTCTTTCTCCTTTAAAAGCGAACATGCCCAATTACAAGTCACTGAGATGTCTGTGTGGTGTGTAATTTCCCACCATCACCAGTGGGTGCCTCTCTTGGTACTACTTATTTGGAACCTAAAATGTGGGACAGAGGTTGAGTAAAGCAGGGAGAACAAAAACAGATTGTAGCTGATGTGCTGAGCTTTTTATAGGTTTATTTAGAAGCAGGAAGGAGAAAATATAATGATAAATGTAGTTTATCTAGCTCCCTTAAATAGTTTTATTTTATTCGCCTAATATTACAGTTGGATCCCAGTTTATAGCCTAGCTGCTAAATGATTAACATTTGTTGCTCTACATACTATATGTTAGAATTAAGACTACATTTCTCACTTTGTTCAAAGAATGACTTTGCCTTTGTACACAGTTATCTTGCTGAAAACACTTGGACAAAGGACTGAGTATTGTAACCCAAGGAACATCATTGTGGCATAACTAACTTCCACATTTCAACTGCCAGCTCCCAGCTGATGAGCTGCCATGTGAAATATACTTGTTTTCATTGGTAGTGATTAGCCCCTCCCAGCTGGACCAATGTATAATGAAATGTGAATTAGAGCTGTTAAAACAAAGTTGAGACCAGTTCTTAGCAGACATACAGATGTCTCCACTTATCCTGTTTATTTCTGTAGCAGCTACACAGAAATGCCATAATTCTGCTGTCACTCTAAATAAAGGGGAACTTCTTAAAGGAATAACTTTTTATCCTCTGGAGAGATAAATAACTCAGAAAATGTTTCACAGCTGGCACACAACTTACTGGATATAGTAGGTCTCAGTTTTTGAAACATGGATTTTTATTTTTATGTTTTTATAATAGGATTTCTAGAAACATTGAAAACATTTTTCTTTTCAAATTGTTAAACTTGCAACTTCAAGAAAGTTGAATTTGGGTTTTTTTGGGGGGGGGGTATAAGTTATTATTTTTAAAGTTTGAGCTTTAACTGAGATTATTTTGCAATGTCAACTGTGGTAGTTGAACTGGATGATCTTTCTCCAAAAGACACTGAGAGTGAAAATGATGCCAAGTCAGTTTTTAGTAAAGAGAAATCCAATGAACTACATGCTGATTGCTGCAGTCTTAAACTTCACTCCTCACACTCTGCACCTGCGGGTAAGCTTCAGTTTTATTGATTTTTTTTTTTTCCCTCCCTCCACCACCCCCAGGCTGTATTTATTTATGCATGTAATATGTGGAATGAACTATAATATCTAATATGAAGAATATTTTTCATAGGGTCTTGTAATCAGCAGGTATGAGTCTGAGTTCTTGTTTTAGTTAACATGTGTTGCTGTCAGGTGTACTTGTAAAAGAGGGTAGATCAGGTGCTAATAGTTTAAAAAATAAGAGGCTAGATTTCTTGTGTTTCCTAAGAGCTGACCTACAGAGGCTGCAGTTCAGAGAAGGAGGAGAAAAGGTGGCAGTCACCTTTGCATCACCTGAAATATGGGCTGCTGAGGGGAATGAAACAGCCTTGACATAAGACAATAGCCTTTCCTGAGCTGTTTATGGGCTGTGCTGCAGCCCAGAATCTCCTTCGCACCAAGAGCTATGACTACTTGCCTGCCTTTTCCCAGAAAATCTCCACCATAGCAGAACTTTCAAGGGAAGATGCACTTACAGTGGTTCTACATTGCTCCTGCACATGGGAAAATTCTCTCCTTGACCATTGTGGCTCATTGATAGGTTTTGTATGCTGCCTCAGAAGCACATAGAGTTGAAATAGATCCCATGAAATGTGAACGAAATTATCCGCATGAGTTTGAAATTTTTATTTCCTTGAAAATTCACTTGGTTGTGTCAAAATATACAGCCTTATAGAACACCACTAACACATTCAAGGCTGTATCTGTAATTAGATCTGTTGAAACATCTCCCCTATGCCCTTTAATACCTTCCAATTTATTCAAATGACTCTCATCTAAGAAATACACTTAAATACGCTGTCTTCCTGTGGGCTACACCACAGTTTTCATTGTGTATTTTATCTCAGATGACTCACTGGGAATGCCTCTACTGGATTGTTTCCACCTGTTCTATAATCACTAGTAGCACAGAAAACTAGTTAAGCATATAGCAGCTGAATATGAACATGGAGATGCTTTATCTTGGGGGGGGGGGGGTGGAGGAGCAATCCCAACTGGACAGTGTAATTTTGACTTCACAAAAGCAGGTGAATAAGTAAACAAGACTGTCACTAAAAGTACTTTCTTAGCAATGAACCTCCTGGAAGTTTGTGTAATTATTTTAAACATTCTAATTTTAATAAATATTGTCACATACAATAGCCAGAATTAGCACAGTATGAATACTTATAAAGTGATGTTACCTAATCCCTTGCAAGCAAATCAGTTTGCTTGCTCCACATTTGTGTCATGCCCTTAGTAATAGTTATTTCCTAATTATTTCATTTTCAGTCTATGAAAATATCAGTAAGGCCTAAATCTTGAAAAGACATATGCATGTGCTTAACTCTACAAAAAGCAGTAGTCCCCTTTGACTTCAGTGGGACTACTTGGGTGTGTAAATTTAAAACACACACAAGCCTCTGCAGGATTGGAATCCAGTATTCATTTCCTGCACTAGGCAATTTTACATCGCAATATTTTTAAGTGTGCAATATCATATGATGGAACAGCTCATGTTGGCCTAACTACTAATTTCCTAACAGATGAAACAAGAACACTCTCTGGTTGAGCAAGGTAATTTGGCAGGTGCTTAAGTACCTTGATGAACTTGGGCCTCTGAGGGTGATGCTGTCTCTCCAGTCTTCAACCCATTTATTTCCCAAATGTTGAAGGAAAAAGACAGGCCTTACAGCATGTCTAGATGGCTAGTAAATGCTGATCTGGAGAAGTTAAGGGGTTTTCTAAGAGACCATCCTGCTAGTAAATCCCTCTCACTTAAATCAAAGACACTCCAGCATGAGTGCTCCTGATTGAAAGAGTGGTAATATGAGAGAGCCAAGCTGGGTGAGGTAATATCTTTTACAGAACCAACTTCTGTTGGTGAGAGAGAGACACTTAAGAGCTGCACAGAGCTCTTCTTCAGGTCTGGAAAAAGTAATCAGAGTATCATAGCTAAATACAAGGTGTGACAGGCTGTTAAGCATAAAAGATGAACATATGTTTCAGGAGATCAGTTAAAGTGAAGTGAACAATAAAGTGAACAATTAACACCAATGCTGTCATAGGACAAAGGAGGGTTAGTAGGTTACAAATTGTTGTAACGAGCCATTGATTTTTGGTGTCTAGCAGTTATGAATTAAGTTCCTAGGCTCATCTTTCAAAACTGTTGTGTAGGTTTCCTTTAACGAGGACTGTGAGGTTAGATAAAGAGTGATCACTTTGTGAAAAGTACAGGAGTACTTGTGGCACCTTAGAGACTAACAAATTTATTTGAGCATAAGCTTTTGTGGGCTACAGCCCACTTCATCAGATGCATGTAGTGGAAAATACAGTAGGAAGATATATATACACACACACACATGAAACAATGGGTGTTACCATACACACTATAAGGAGAGTGATCAGTTAAGGTGAGCTATTATCCGCAGGAGAGAAAAAGAACTGTTTGTAGTGGTAATTGCTGGAAATGGGCCATTTTCATTACCACTACAGACAGTTCTTTTTCTCTCCTGCGGATAATAGCTCACCTTAACTGATCACTCTCCTTATAGTGTGTATGGTAACACCCATTGTTTCGTGTGTGTGTGTGTGTGTGTGTGTGTGTGTGTGTGTGTGTGTATATATATCTTCCTACTGTATTTTCCACTACATGCATCTGATGAAGTGGGCTGTAGCCCACGAAAGCTTATGCTCAAATAAAATTGTTAGTCTCTAAGATGCCACAAGTACTACTGTTCTTTTTGCGGATACAGACTAACATGGCTGCTACTCTGAAATTTGTGAAAAGTGTTTGCCAATGGTGATATGGTGTTTTTGTCTTATCATTTTTCCTGTGTGAACTCACTTGAAAGCATAGTGATTGTTCAGTTTTACCCACATAGCTGTTGTTGGGGCATTTGGTGCACTCGATGGGATACATCACATGTTTGATAGGCATGTGTAGTGCCCATGGATCTTGAAAGGTGTGTTGGAGTTGTGGTATTGATCATCATAGCAGTGGGGATATGTCTGTGGGTTTTGCATCTGTTCAGGAAGGGTCTGGTGCTGTTTTGAGTTGGTGGGTCCTGGTCTGTGCAGAACGGTTGCCAACTGTCTAATCTCACAAACCTAAACACCTTTACCCCACTCCATTACCCCTCCGTCCATCACTCGCTCTCCTCCACCCTCACTTACTTTCACTGGGCTAGGGCAGGGGGTTGGGATTCAGGAGGGGGTGCAGGGTGCAGGCTCTGGGAGGGAGTTTGGGTGCACGAGGTGGCTCAGGGCTGGGGCAGGGGGTTGGGGTGCAGGAGGGGCTTTGGGGTGTGGGCTCTGGGAGGAGGAGCTGGGACAGGATTTTGGGGTGCCAGGTGCAGGCTCCAGGAGGGGGCTCGGGCAGAGGATTGGCTCCAGGAGGGGGCTCAGGGCTGGGGCTGGGGGTTGGGGTGCAGGAGGGGTTAAGGGGTGTGGGCTCTGGCAGGTGGCGTTTACCTCTGGCGGCTCCTGGTCAGTGGTGCAGCAGGGCTAACGCAGGCTCCTTGCCTGCCCTGGCTGCACGCTGCTCCCGGAAGTGGCCAGCATGTCCCTGCAGCCCCAGGACAGGGGTAGGGGGCATGGTGTGCTGCCAGTCTGCAATTGCCATCCCCGCAGCTCCCATTGACTGCATTTCCCGGCCAATGGGAGCTATGGAGTCGGCGCTCAGGGTGGGGGCAGCATGAGACCCCCTGCCATCCCCCCCACCCCTGGGGGCCGTAGGGACATGCCAGTCGCTTCCGGGAGTGGTGCGGAGCTAGGGCAGGTAGGGAGCCTGCCTTAGCCCCATTGTGCTCACAGACTTTTAGTGGCCTAAAATCTCCTGGTTTGGCTTCAGTAGTCTCCAGGAGATAGATCCTGATTCCGGGAGATTCCTGGTGAAACCGGGAGGGTTGGCAACCCTACTGTGGAGAGCTTGGTGATGTTGGGGGAGGGTTTGATTGAAGGCCAGAAGAGGGGGTTCATGAAATATTGTTCCATGATGCTGTTTACTGCTCTGGTGGAGTGTCCTTAATTGGTGAAGGTGGTTTTAAGGGTGACAAGGTTTGTATCCCAGACTTCCTCCTCAGAGCATTTTCTGTGGTATCTGAATGCCTGGCTGTAGATAACAGATTTCTTGATGCATCTGCAGTGGTTACTGGATCTGTGGAGGTAAGTGTGGTAAAATGGCATGTGGGGAAAAAATGGAGTGTGGAGAAACATGGGCAGTACAGCATAAAATAAAATGACAGATCAATTTTTTTCTTGATGTATCCATCCATCCAAAATTACTGATTTTATTCATGTAGTGATATTTCTGTATAAATCAGCTATGCATGAGTTCCCAATCCTTAAAAGTAGGAAATAACTTGAGCAACTGTGCAGTCCTTATTGACAAACCTTGTCATTTCAATGATGCACAAAGGTCATCCTCAATAAGTGCTGCTACTTATCTTGGGGATCAACACAGCTACAACACCACAACTTATCAGTAACTTTTTATTTTTATTTTTGAAGAGTGGTGACTTTAATGCAATTAAAATCTCAAAGTCTTAGCCTTTTAAAATTGCTTTGTTTTCATATTTATTTTACCAATATTTCAAAGAAGCAAACCTTCCGTTATGAATGTTAGCATGAGTTGGCTGAGGTCTGAATGAAACTCTGTTTTTAAAAAAAAAAAAAAAAAAAAATCATCTTTGGCTTCCACTATATTGTTTCCTAAGAAAAACTTACACACGCTCAGCAATGGCCATTGATAAAAATAGATCTATTTTGGGTACAGTAAAATAACAGATCTGTTTTCTTAACACACAGGCTATTTCCAGGCAACCCAGATTCATACTCTGATGCAAAGTATCAAAACCCTGACAGGGACAGTCTTTAAGCATAATGCCAAATTTCCCAGATATGTACAATAAATAACCTGAAAATCTCTGAATCTGGGGGGAAAAAAACACATTTGGACTACAATCTTGCATTTGGATCTGGTAGTGCTGACCTCTGCATTCATACATTTACAGTGGGATGACACAGGGATACAGGGGTCTGCCTTAGTAGATCCTGAAGCAGGATTGGATTGGAACCTTGCGGTCCTACACACAATCTTGCTCACTTTTCTTCTTCAATGGATTTAGGAAGAAAAGTTGAATTACTTCACAAAGCACCAGTAAGTACAAACATATAACATGCATTCAGGGTATGTTGGTAAGATACAATTATGGACACAGAACTAACATTAAACCCAGCATAGATGACATTTATTTCTCCTGTATGTTTGTGACACGTTGCCCCTATATTCAGTTGTGTTGTAGGGGATTCCTGATTGAAAGCAATCTGTTCTCCAGTCCTTGAATCTAGAACTTTAATGATACTGTTTTTGTGAACAAAATACAGAATTGAATGTACAGAGGGCACCAGTTAACAAAGCAGCAAACATTCCTCCACTACTGACAGCTTAATTTTATTACAGTGGGTTATAGCCCAAATGGCAGAGGAAATGCTACAAACAGCATGATGAAGTAAGATGCCACACTGCAGTAAATGTTGGTTGGTTGATTGCTTGATTTGAGCCCAGTGTAGACATCGGTGTGCACAAGATTTCTTTGAAATGGAAGGTGCCATAAGTCAGAATGTGAGATGCATCCATTTAGAGATCCTGATTTTGGAAAGTATTTAAGCATGTGCTTAAGCTTGTCCCTGTTCATGTGCCTAACTGGGATTTAAATGTGTGCTTATATGTTCTCCTGTATAAAGACGTTTTCTTGAATTGGGTCAGACCTTTCAGTTCAAGGGGAAGTAGAATGTAGTAAAAGGTAGAGTTGGTCTGAACATTTCTAAAATTTCAGTAAAAAATGGGAGGGGGATGTCTTCCTCCTCCCTCCCTTCCTGTCTTCTGTGTTTTTTCATACCTCTAAGTTGTGTCCCCCGTCCCGCAAACACAACTCAGTTATGGATGTGCATAGGTGTTGTCGGAATCAGGGCCATATTCCTTAAGCATGGTGCAAATAAAATCTTACATTATGAAAACTGAAGGAATTTTAAATATATAATTACCAATTTTCTACTATGTAGTGTAGTTGTAGCCATGTCAGTCCCAAGATATTAGAGAGACAAGATGTTGGTGAGAGAGAGAGAAGCTTTCCAGCCACACACAGGTCGTCTTCAGGTCTGGGAAAAGTACTCCCAGCATCACAGCGAAAATGCAAGATGGATCAGATTGTTTAGCATAAGTAGTTAGCACACACTGTAAGGGATCTTTCAAGGTGGAGTGGCCCGTTAACACTTCTGCAATCATAGGACAAAAAAGTGGGGGTTAGTGGGTTACAGATTGTAATAAATCATAAATCCAGTGTCTTTGTTCAGTCAATGATTTATAGTGTCTAACCAAGAGTAATGAATTCGAACCCCAAGGCATGTTCAACAAGGACAAGTGCAGAGCCCTGCACTTAGGAAGGAAGAATCCCATGCACTGATACAGGCTGGGGACCGACTGGCTAAGCGGCAATTCTGCAGAAAAGGACCTGGGGATTACAGTGGACAAGAAGCTGCATATGAGTCAACAGTGTGCCCTTGTTGACAAGAAGGCTAACAGCATATTGGGCTGCATTGCCAGCAGATCGGGGGAAGTGATGATTCCCCTCTATTTGGCACTCGTGAGGCCACATCTGGAGTATTGCATCCAGTTTTGGGCCCCCCACTACAGAAAGGATGTGGACAAATTGGAGAGTGTCCAGCGGAGGGCAACAAAAACGATTATGAGGAGAGGTCAAGGGACCTGGGCTTGTTTAGTCTCGAAGAGTGAGGGGGGATTTGATAGCAGCCTTCAACTACCTGAAGGGGGGGTTCCAAAGAGGATGGAGCTAGGCTATTCTCAGCGGTGGGAGATGACAGAACAGGAGTAATGGTCTCAAGTTGCAGTGGGGAAGGTCTAGGTTGGATATTAGGAAAAACTATTTCACTAGGAGAGTGGTGAAGCACTGGAATGGGTTACCTAGGGAAGTGGTGGAATCTCCATTCTTAGAGGTTTTTAAGGCCCAGCTTAAGTTTTTAAAGCTGGGATGACTTAGTTGGGGTTGGTCCTACTTTGAGCCAGGGGTTGGACTAGATGACGTCTCTTCCAACCCTAATCTTCTATGATTCTATGTCTTTTTTTAAAGTGTTGTGCAGGTTTCCTTTGAGGATGAGGACTGAGAGATCAGATATAGAGTGATCACTTTGTGAAAAGTGTTCACCCACAAAACATTGTGGGTTTTGCTGTTATTTTCCTATGTGAGTTCATTCAAGAGTGTAGTGATTATTTGGTTTCACCCACATAGTTGTTGTTGGGGGAGGGGGTGCATTTAGTCCACTGGATGAGGTATACACATGTTGTGATAGGCATGTATGGGATCCATGGGTCTTGAAAGATGTGTTCTGGGGGAGTGTTTGTTGTAGCAGTGGAGTCTGTCTTCAGGGTTTCCATCTGTTTTTTCTGGCAGGCTCTGATGCTGCTTTGAGTTGATGTGTCCTGGTCTATGGAGAGAACTTGCTTCTGACGATCTTGGAGAGATTGTTTGAAGGCCAGAAGAGGAGATTCAGGAATGATTTCTTTCAGGATGGGGTTTCCATTGAGTATGGTTTGTAGTTGTTTGATTATACCCCATAGGGGTTCCAGTGTGGGCTGGTAGGTGACAACTAAGGTTGTGCAATCGGGGCAGGGGCGGGCGTTATTTCTATACTGAAGCAGGTTCCCTCAGGCTATTTGGGTGGCCTTTTCCATGATGTGATCTACTTCTCTGGTGGACTGTCCTTGTTTGAAGGCGTTTTTACATATGTTAAGGTATATATCCCAGACTTTCTTCTCAGAGCATATTGTGTGGCATATGAATGCTTGGCTGTAGATAACAGACTTCTTGATGTGTTTGGTATGGTTACTGGATCTATGAAGGTAGGTGTGGTGATTCCTGGGTTTCTTGTTTTTCTCAGGGGTTCTCTCTCTCCCCCTCTTCTTCCCACACCCACCAACAAAGCAAAGCATCCAAATAGTGCTGATCTGTGCACAGGGGAGTTACTGGTGGTGGTTGTTGTTGTTTAATGAGTAACCCCATGTTAGGCAGGGCTAGAGATTCCCACTTGTTATATTCCGACATTAAAAAAAAGCAGAGTGAAATAACAAATCAGGTTTTCTTTAAATATACATTTATGTTAAAAGAGAAATATCCTCTCAAAAAGATCCTTGGACATTGCTCCATCCCTTTTGCATTATTCCTGTGGTACAATGAGATACAGAGCTGCACTGACAGGGAATTAGGAATTTCCTTGGATAAGGGACTCCCTGGAAGATATGAAGTTGGCATAGCTGCCTAAATGCTACTTCCCACCCTCCCCCAGTGTAGTGGATGTACTGGGAATGAGGCCAGAACATGCTTTGTTTCAGGCAGTCTGCACTAGAAGAATAGCTTCTGCAGGTTAGAGTAGCCTCAAGGTTTTTATAACTTGAGGCTGCACTCAGAATATGTACGTAAAACAGAACAGGAAGGGACTTCCTGGGTAGTCCATTCCCCTGATATCACAGGCAACTCCTTCATGTAATCCTCATCAGAAACTTGTCAAGGTCTATCTTAAAACTAGTTAACTTGTTTGCCCTACTACTCCTTATTGGAAGGCTGCTCCAGAAATTCATTCCTCTGGTGGTTAGAAATCTTCTAATTTTTAGCCTAAATTTATTCATAGCCAGTTTATACCCATTTGTCCTTGTGCCAACACAGTTCCTTAGCTTCAGTAGCTCTTCTCTTTCTATGGTGTTTATCCCTAATCGTATCTGCTCTCAGCCTATGTTTTTCTAGGCTAAATAAGCCAAAATCTTAGTCTCCTCTCATAAAATAGACTCTCAATTCCCCTGATCATCCTTATATCCTTTTCTGTTCCTGTTCCAGTTTGAATTCATCTTTCTCATCTATCTTGTACGTGGGTGGCCAGAATTGTACATAGTATTCCAGATGAAGTCTGTGTGTCTTGTACAATATCATTAATACTTCACTGTCTACTGGAAATACCTTACTTGATGCATCCTAAAATCGCATTTGTCTTTTTCACAGACACATCACACTGGTGATTCATAGTCATCCTGTGATCGAGTATTACACCCAAGTCTTTCTCCTCTTTTGTTTCTGACAGAACTCCTAGCTTATTGTAAAAAAGAGCATTACCTTGCACTTTGTACTATTGAACTTCATCCTGTTTTTATTACTCCAGTGCTCAAGGTCATCCAGTTCTTCCTGTGTTTTATATTCCAATCTTCCTCTGAATTGACAATAACTTTCAACTATGTGTCATCACAAATTTCATTAGCACACTCCTACTTCTTGTGCTAACATCATTAGTATGTGGAATCAAAGGGGAGAAAGGTGAGAGAGAGCCATCTGTTTCTTCCCTCCCCTTCTCTCTTCGTGTTCACCAAGTGGATCTCAGGTGCACCTGATAATCTAGACCTAGGTCTGAACAAATGTTATTCCCTGAGATCACCTATATAAATACATTCACTTTCAACAAACTCAACTTTTTGTGTCCTCTGAAATATACAGATCTCAATTTAGCATTCTAAAAACCTCTTACAGGAGTGCCACATCTTCAGTGACATAAGAATTAAATTATTTGATTCCTGATTAAATGAATATTTACAAGGTGGGATTTTGCCTTTGTATGGAATATTTACTTTGGTGAAATGGAAATATCTAAGAAGAATTTTACTTAATAGATGAGTTACTTACAATATAGTTTATTAGACTTTATGTGATGGTTAGATTATTTCATAGTGCAAAGCCATACTGCTGCCGCCTGTAAATGTCCTTTAAACTGAAAATATTTCCATTATTCTCTGAAGACTGAGTTAATCCTGTTTATTGAAAATTGCCTAAATCGCTATTCTTCAATTCTCCCCCTGAGTTTGTGGTAATTTTCTCATTCACTTCTTAATCTTGAAAACAGCTTAGATGAAATTTATATCCTGGTGTGCAAGGAGTTACATACACAACTGTGAATGGTAGCTATGCATGTAATCATCTTTGTGCCACACTGACAATTCATCCTAATTGTTCAATCGTGCTGCTGTGACATAGTGCAAGAAAGAACAAAGCTGATATACTAGGAGTTGTTGCTGTTAATTAAAACACAATTTTAGGTCCCAGTCTTGAAATGAACTCTGTGCAGGACCAGAGATCAATTCAGGATCAGGACCTTAGACTCCAAGGGCTTCATTCTCATTACCCTTACTCCAATTTTAAAACTGTGCAGCCCATTGGCTTAACTTGTAATTTACAACTGGAAATCCTTGTAATTTACACTGGATCAGGTACCACATTGCTACTTCTCTCTCTCCCTCCTCCTCACTACACAACAAAAGATCACAAGAAAATATTTTCCTCTTCATTCCTTCCTAGGGAGAACTGACAGGACATCTTCAGCGAGGAAGATCAATATTAGGAAAATATCTCTCTACTTATGTGGCCATGAAGACAAGGCTCATTGAAAAGCCACCAAGAGAAATAATTAATTCAGTGGCAGAGTAGAGACATAAGTTATTAGCAATCTCCTACCTTCCACATACATTGTAATGTATTTCATTATTTCTGATGGATAACAGAATAACTATAGATTACTTACTGAAGTGTTGTCATTTTTAATTCTTCCTTTACCTTGGAGGCCAAACAGAACTGCTCTATACAATTTGTGTCAAATCCTGTTAATAGGGGACTGTAACACATGAAATAAAACAAAGGTAGACTCTGTTATTCCCAAACTAATATATTTAATATACTACCGCTTTATAAATTACATTGGCATCTGCTGTAGCTCTTGGTAGGGGAAGGCAACTCAGTGGTGCTCAGATCTGGAAAAACTGGAGTAGAGTTTATGCTGCAAAGTCTCAACAGTGCTAACACATCAATTACTCTGGCATGGATCAGCATTGTAGCTAGTCATCCTAAAGGTTCACTGTGTGCTGCTAGTGTGAAATCCTTGTTCTTTGTCTTTCTATACTAAAAGTTCATTTTATTTTATTTTTAAAAAAGCCCACAGTAGGCCCATAGCCAAATAATAATTCAAAATTCTCAGAGGTCTAGCCCACTGAAGCATTCATCTCTGCCCCTAGGGTTCACAACTTCTATCCTTGCATGGCTAAAATAGATGGAAACTAAGCTGGATATAGACATTAAATTTTTCCCAAAGGCATCATTTCTTTTCTATGCTCTTCCTCCCACTAATAAGTTGTTTACTTTTAAGCTGGGGATGGGGGCAGGTCAACTAATCCTAGCCTATTTAAAGGAAATCTTTTCAGTGATGTATTATTGGGTAGTAACAGCCAGCTGTATTTTCACAAACGTGTATGTATTTTATATCCCAGCTTCCCTAAGGAACAATAACAGACATAAGACTTGATTTACATACAGCATGTGCTGCTTCTCAGATGCCACTGGAAAGTTGTCTGATTACCAGGTACGGTGAGGTATTTACAAATGTTAAATTGCAGTATTCAGTCTTGGTGGATGGGGTAGGAGCAGTGAGTGGTTTTCCTCAGTCCTTACTCTTGCTGTCATTCTTTTCCTTTTGTTGTTGAGTCAGCATAGATCTGCCTTATGTCTTAGTTTATTAGCAGCCAGTCTGCACACTGTATGCTTGAGCCTAGCATGATGCCCAGGTAACCAACAGGCTGGAAAATGCAAGATGTACCAGAAGAAGAGATCACTAAGATACATTGACACAGTTAGGAAACATTTCAGGTAAGGCAGTGTTTCCCAAACTTGGGACGCCGCTAGTATAGGGAAAGCCCCTGGCGGGCCGGTTTGTTTACTTGCCGCGTCTGCAGGTTCAGCCGATCGCGGCTCCCACTGGCCGCAGTTTGCTGCTCCAGGCCAATGGGAGCTGCTGGAAGCAGTGCGGGGCGAGGGACATACTGGCCGCCACTTCTAGCAGCTCCTATTGGCCTGGAGCAGCGAACTGTGGCCAGTGGGAGCCGCCATCGGCCGAACCTGCGGACGCGGCAAGTAAACAAACCGGCCCGGCCCGCCAGGGGCTTTCCCTGTACAAGCGGCATCCCAAGTTTGGGAAACACTGGTGTAAGGGTATTGTTACAAATCAGGGCTTGTAGCAGAGCTAGTCACTGCCAGGCAATTTAATGAGCGCAGCTGGCCTGCAAAAAGTGTCCTGATTGGATTCACCACCAGATTGGCTGGAAGGGCCAGCAGACTGGCTCTTAAGCCTGCAGCAGCAGCTCCTCCCTGGGTGCTCAAGGCTCACACCACTGTGACTCCTAGAGTGTTGCCTTGTTCCTGCTGCCCCTGACTTGCTCCCAACCTTGCCTCACTCTGGTCCACACATGAGACCTCTCCTTGCCTGTTTCCCTGCTTGCTCCTGGTGATTCTGACTCTGACCCTCAGCTCTGGTTCCTGCCTCTGGCTTTGACTCTTGGCTCTGGCACTCAGTTCCTGATCTCTGCCTGGACTCTTGGCTCTGACTTCTGACTACTGCCTCCAGCTCTGTCCCTAGCCCCTAGTTTCTAATACTCAGTTCCTGTTGTCCACTCCAGCCATGAGGCCTCACAGATAAGGGCCAGGGGCTCTGGTGCAAGCATGGATCCTATTAAGACACCAGTGGAACTGGTGGACGCTGTGCAGAACCTGCAGCTGCAAGTGGCAAATGCAGAATGTGGACTTGCAAGAACAGGTTGCCTGCTGGTTCCTTCAACGCTGTCCCTGCCCCTGGAGCCAAAGATTAATTTGATTAGGATGAGTTTTGAGGATTCCTAAGCCAATGCTGGCTCCTGTTCTTTGTGCACTTTAGATCATTCCTCACCGATCAGGCCTACATGAGTGATCTTAAACTTGTTCACTGGGGAGGCTTTGGCTTGGGCTTCCCCCCCCCCCCCCCCCCCCCTGGAACACTCCCCCCCCCTCTTGGGACAATTAGAGGAATTAATTCAAGCCATGTCTATTATCTTTGACACCAATCATACGCAGACACTGATTCAGCCCTTCAGGCTTCACAGCACCTACTGCCAAATGTCATTGTTTGGCTACTGACAACAGATGGAATGAGGCAGCACAGTGTAACCACTTCCACTGGGGTTAAACGAGATTATAAAAGATGAGCTCATGTGGATAGACCCTCTACTCACCCTGGACAATATGATTGGCTTAAGCATCAGAATCTTCAATCCACTCATGGAGTGGTGCTGAGAGTGTGCATCAATTCTCCAGAGGCCATCAGCATCCCTGTCCATGATACCCCAACCACGTGAGTTTTTTTTTTTTTTTCCCTGGCATCAGAACCTATGACAGTGAACCAGGCTCTGCCCACAGCTCTCTGACGCAGAGAAGCTCTGACACTAGCAACTGGGCCTGTGTTGGCAACCCAGCTACCTTGCATTGATGTGCCCATCAAAGACTCAGACAGCACACGGGCTGGGAAATGGCAGGGCCCGAGCCCCAAGGAGTGAGTCCAGTCTTGTTTGGTCTTCTCCCTCCTCTGGGAGGCCCTCGGTCAACACAGCAGGACCGTGAAGCCATTTTCCAATGCAGCTCTGCATATATCCACTGATTTGAATACTGGCAAGCCCCAAGATTCATCTAGAGCCCCTAGTTGACTTGGGGGCCCTGGGTATCTTGAACTTTGAGGTCCAGGTGGTACTATGATATGCAAGAACTCTCCAGATCCGGTTGAGACTACTGATGAGTACCTAATCTTTGGGACCATTAGCCCACCAGGCTATGCCAATGACAGTTGCCACTCTCTGGAAGCATTAGGATACCTTCCAGTTTGGTATAAACTGGGAACACCATGCTCTGGTCATCTTAGATATGCCCTGGCTTTCTACCCATGACCCCCACATTCGCTGGGAACCCTACACTTTTTAGCTCCTGGTATTGCTGGCAATCCTGTCTCCCAAGGACCAAACTGTTATATGCTACAGTTCATGCCACACACTGGAAAACCTTGAACCTCAAGAAGTGACCCCCCACCCACCTCCCATGAGGCAGATTAGTGGAAGACCACCTTTCACTCTCGATATGGTCACTTATGAATTTGTCATGCTATCCATCCTATGTAACACTCCAGCACCTTTCAGCACTTTATGAATGATATCTTCTGGGATATGCTGCACCAATTTGTCCTTATCTACCTTGACAACATTCTCACTTTCTCTGAGCAACCTCTTTTTGACCATCATGGGTGTACTGTTCTTGAAAGACTAAAACAGAATCATCTATAAATGAAACAATGGAAATGCAAGTTTGACTGGGAAACCCTTGAATTTCTCTGTATTATCTTGCCACAGGGACTGGCAGTGGACCCCCACAAGGTATCGGCCATCATAGAGTGGGCAGCACTTAAGGATGTCCATGGACTCCAGAACTTCTTGGGTTTTGCTAATTTTATAGACTCATCCCAGGATTCTCTGCTCTGGTTCCCCTTCTCACAAACCTGCTGTGAAAGAGTCTTACTTAAATAGTCCAGAGAAATTCAGGGTGCTTTTTATAATTTGAAGCAGAGGTTCATCATGGCTCCCATCATGATGTACCCACCGGATCTTTTAAGATGGACACTTTGAACTGCAAGGGGGAGTTCTAGTCCAATTTGACATTCCAAACGAGCAGCTTCACCCATGCACTTTTTACTCATGAAAATTCATTCCTGCTGAGAGGAAATATGATATCCTAGCGAAAGAATTGCTGTCCATCAAAGTGGCCTTTGCAGAATAACTCTACTTTCTGGGAGAGGGGAAGTGTTAGGTTCCCAGTCTGTTCTCACAGATTATAAAAATTTGGAAAGACAGCCAACACTTGACCACCATGCCTGCTGTTGGTCCTCTCTTCTTTGAATGATTCAAATTCATGGTAATCTATTGGATTAGGACAAACAATGGGAAGGCAGATGCATCCTCACAGAGGGATGAGTACTTAAAGCCTGGCAAGGAGACTGACTACTATCCTCAAACCCTCAAACTTCATTTCTGGCACCATAACCTCTGACCTGTTATCCTCCATTCAGTCTCAGTTGCCTGGCAACCCCCTTTGCCATCCAAACCTGTCAAGCCTCAGACCACACCAGGACCATACCTCCGCAGTGTTTGTTCAAGGACAGGATCCCATGCCATGAGAGATGCATCTATGTACCTGAAGGGGCTACTTGGCTTTGAGTCCCACAACTCAGCCACAATGCTGCCCTGGCAGGCCACTTCAGACATTCCAAGACCAGGAACTTTCGGTGGCTAGCTGTATGCACCTCTGTTGCTTCCTATGTAGACTCTCTTATGATCTTTGCACCTGGACCAGGATGTCCTCCCTCCCCTCCCCAATTCAAGACCACTACATCTCTTCAAGCCCTTACCTAGTCCCCACTGGCCTTGGACCATCATTTCTATGGCCTTTATCAGGAAATTACCACCTTCCCAAGACCACACTAAAATTCCAGTGCTGGTTGACAATTTAACTATGGTGGCTCATTTTTTGTTCCATGCCAGTCACTTCCCTCTGCTCAAGAGACAGCCCACCTGTTTGTGAACAAGCTCTTTTGTCTCCACAGCTTGCCTATGGACATGGTATCTGACTGGGCACCATAGTTTATTTCCTGCTTGTGGCAGGAATTTTTTTATGCCACCTGGGTATTGATGCCCTAACCTCAATGGCATATCACCCAAGGACCAATGGTCAGGCAGAGTGGGTCAATCAGGTCTCAGACCAATGCATACATAGACTAGAAAGCAATCATCAAGATAATTGGCTGTCTTTAATCCTTCATGCTGAGTTCACCTACATATGTAGACCCCTTCTTTGTCAACTATGGTCTCCATCCTCACATTCATCCAAAGATTCTCTCCAAATTGTCCATGCCCACTATCACCGAACTCACTGCCCACATCCAGCAGATACATCCCAAGAACTCCAATAGCAATTAGTCACCAAGGCAACTTACAAATGTTATGCCGACTGGTCCCTCTAGCCAACACCCAGGTTTGGGGTAGGGGATAAGGTTTGGTTGTCCACCCAGAACCTGCAATTGACTTGCCTTTCTCAAACTGGACCTAGGCCTCTTCCAGATTATTAAACAGATTAATCCTGTTACATTCAAACTACAGCTACCAGATTATCTCAAGTATTGTGCAGCACAGCAGGTGCCTTCAAACCACTAAAAGTCCTTTAATAGATTAAAGGGGAGCTACAGATAAGTTTCTTTTTGTGTTGACAAAGTGACCCAGGTTTGCGTCTCTGTTACACCAGTATAAATTCAGAGCAACTCCACTGTTTTCTATTGATTTGTCTAGATTTACACTGGTGTACCAGAGTAACTGGGCCAGATTTTGATGCCCCACAACAACGCCTGAAAACATATGGCCAGTAATAGACAGAAGTGTTTTTATGAATGCACAGGAAGATATACACAGTTAACTGGGCTGGAAGCTGAATATTATAGAGAGGAGTCTGAGTGGTGCTGGAAGAGACCAAGGGTCTTCCAAGAACACATGCTAAGAGAACTTGGCTGCCTGTTAGTCTCGATGTGCAATTCTGAACTATGATATTTTACTGTTTAAAAAACCACTGTGAAAAGTCTATCTCCAGGAATTGTGTGTGTGTGTGTGTGTGTGTGTATAAGAAAATTAGCATAATTAATCCCGTGTTTTAGTGTGCACTACCTCTTCCAAAAGAAATTTCCTTGATCTAAGTATGCTAAGTACTATGATTTGTGTAAACTGAATCACAATTAGGTACTTTTTTGTCTGTATTCTGTAAAGTGAATTGGCCTAAGATTATAATTGTAATGGATTGATGGGGTAAGTAAAATGTTCAAGTTTAAAGTATACATTTACTTTTATTTTTTCTTAGATTATGTAACTTAATATTGTAGAAGAGGCCAATAAACACCAGTAACACATCACATTTACTTTTGTCACCTAATGAGTACAAATATCTTAAATCTACATCTAGTCAGGCAGTCTTCAGTTGAGATTTATTTCCATTGTATTTCCGTTTTTATGCTGCAATTCACTAATTTTATGGAAACGCAATATTGAAGTGCAATATACTGTAGTGTAAAATTTCATTTCAGACTAACTAGAGAAGAAATCTTTTTTTTTAGCAAATTCAATTCTAAGGCAATAAAATCATCTGTTGGAGGTGGATTTAATCTAATTGATCTCATGCATCTCCCTGAAAACACAAGATTGTTCATTACTCTACCTTTTTGTCCTGTATAGTTTTAATTAAGTCCTAAGCATTGGGGTTCCCACCACTTCCTCTGAGAGTAGTCCTCACCTAGTATGTATCACTCTCAGCAAGCTTCCCTGATATTCAATCCAAACTTCTTAATGTCATTGTTATTTCTAGTTCTACTTGTGTGTGCCACACTAAGTTCCTCACCCTTCTTCCTGTTTGCACGATTCAAATATGTGTAAATTATGCCTACCCTACATCCTCACTTCATCAAGCTGCTCCTATTTTGGATATAGAGTGTATTTGTACAATGTAGGTTCACTGTTCATCATTAGATTCAGCATTTGCCCATGATTAACATACAGTGACATCATGCTTGGGCACTAACTGGTCTCTGGTGAGCAAAAGGTTAAATTAGCTCATTGTTTCCTCACCCTTGCACAGAGGAAGGACTATAAATTGACTGTGTAGGAAATGTTACCTAATGCCAAACGTCACAACAGAGTTGAACCCCAAGCTGGAAGTTTTCTTTGCTTTGACTATATTAAATTATTTTACTTTTTGTTATAAACAGTGACCTTTTAAGGAGACGATCTTGTTGACTGCAACTATCTTGTCCTGCCAAGTCATTCAATGAGTGGAGATTCTCATGCCATAGGTTTTCCTCAGAATAGAAAAGATACATCTGATATCTATTGATGCACACTGGCTTTTTAATGGTAATTAGAGCTGGTTAGAAAACTCTTTGTTCTGCAGAATAGTTCAACTTCTCATTAGAAAACTGTTTTTGGCTTTTAACAACAAAAAGCTGAAAACTTTAAATCCAAAACCCCAAACTTTCAAGTTTTCCTCTGAAAGTTATCAATTTTCCACCAAATAAACAAAAAACAAACATTTTCTGGGAAAGCAGAGCTTTTATGTGACTTTTTTCTTGATATAGTTGAAAACCCAATTTTCTGTTGGAGGGGGAAAAAATTGATGGAAACTTTTAATCAGCCCTAATGATGACTGCTGTAATGGATTGCAAATTTATTACACCACTGAACTCTCAACTCAAGATACTTGATACTTATGTTTGTTTCAAGTTTGTCTGATTATACTTCCATGAGGTGTAACACCAAAGGACTGTGTTCTTTCTGCACTGTAATCAGTTGAGACAGGTGGTTTTAATTTAACTATATAGAGTCACTATAAATGAAAGTAAGTTATAGCATATGGTGGTTAAGTAGAAGATAATTAGTGTATTAAGGGCCCAAGCCTGCAAACCTGACCCAGTCAAAACATCCATTTAAGTCAATGGACATTTTGATTAAATAAAATTGCAAGATTGGATTTGGTACCTTAAAAAAGAAATGTTCAGTGTGCATTAATCACATACATGATGATTAAATTAGCTGCTTCTAAACTGTCCTGCTTTATAAATGGGTGGACACTGAAAGTAGCTTGTGTTCTTAAAAAAAGAGAGAACTATTGAAACAGAACTCTAGTTTTGTTTCAGCATTTGTGTTGGCAGTTTTGTGTGGCTCTGTGGTATGCCTGGTATGAGGCACTGGTTGTCTCAGCTCAGTTATATTAACTAAACTTAGTGCTATTTTAGAAATGAAACAGCAATAAAAGAGTCTATTTTTAGTAGCAGTTGATATATTGGTTTTGGTGTTGTCAGAAAAGACAAGCAAAATATAAATGTGGAGTCATTTTAAGGGTTTGTGTGTGTGCATGTGTAAGAGAGAGAGAGAGAGTGCAAATACATAAGAACCCAAAGTGGGCATAAATATAATCTCAAGCATTCAAGGTCCATCTCAAAACGGGTTGAATGAACTTGAGTATTTATTTATAAATTCTGACATCTCATTTTTCTTGGGAGTGACTTGTCCTTGTCCTTCTGACTAATTTATCTAGATGAAGTAACAAATGTATTTTGGTTGTGGTTTTTTTCCCCTTTCATATCTGAAAGAACACACAGTTCACACTAGTGTACATATTTCACTGGGACTTCAGATTGTTGACCTGTTGATTCACCACAGGAAGGAAGTGGTGAGAGGATGCATGTGTTCACTTGCTCTTTTCATAAACAACCTGAATGTTGAAGCCAGGGATCTATCTTTTTAACAGGGTGGAACAGCTTTTCCTGCTCTCCAGTACTCCAAACTATAGCTTGCTGTAGCCTCTCATAACAAACCTCACCTTGTTGACCACTTCTGCTGCAATACCTTTGAGGAAACCTTGTTCCCCCTCTCTGCTTGTGTTCTCCAGGGATTTGACCTTAATCTCCAACTGTATTATCCTCTTGGGTGACCTCATCTACTCCTTTGGTGTCTCATCATTTTGGTGCTGACAACTCTCTATTCTGCCTTTTTGGCCCTTATCTCTCTTCCTGAATAAGCATGTATCTCTTTGTCTAGGGTTATAGGAACTGCCATGCTGAGTCAGAACAGTGGTCCACCTAGTCCAGTATCCTGCCTCTAACAGTGATCTATACTTCCTGCTTCTGAGGAAGGATGAGAAACGCCCCAGTTGGTTATGTCTCCAACATCGCCTCAAGAATATCTTACCACTCCCTCAAATTAAATATGATAAAAACTGAGCATCTCTTTGGTTCTGAAGGAATTCATATGTGAAATTATATAACTGCTAACTGTGGTATGTAACCTATCGTTTAAATCCACTTCTGTACCAGATGACTCTAGGATAACTAATGTGACACCAATTTTTAAAAAGGGCTCCACAGGTGATCCTGGCAATTACAGGCTGGTAAGCCTAACTTCAGTACTGGGAAAACTGGTTGAAACTATAGTAAAGAACAGAATTGTCAGACACCTAGATTAACATGATTTGTGGGAAGAGTCAACATGGTTTTTGTAAAGGGAAATCATGCCTCACCAATCTAGTAGAATTCTTTGAGGGGGTCAACAAGCATGTGGACAAGGGTGATCCAGTGGCTATAGTGTACTTAGATTTTCAGAAAGCCTTTGACAAAGTCCCTCACCAAAGGCTCTTAAACAAAGTGAGCTGTCATGGGATAAGAGGGAAGGTCCTTTCATGGATCAGTAACTGGATAAAAGATAGGAAACAAAGGGTAGGAATAAATGGTTAGTTCTCAGAATGGAGAGAGGTAAACAGTGGTGTCTTCTTGGGGTCTGTACTGGGACCACTCCTATTCAACATATTCATAAATGATTGGGGAAAAGGGGTAAACAGTGAGGTGGCAAAATTTGCAAATGATACAAAACTATTCAAGATAGTGAAGTCCAAAGCAGACTGCGAAGAGTTAGTTACAAAGGGATCTCACAAAATTCTAAATCCATGGTATGCCCACATCTTGAATACTGTGTGCAGATGTGGTCATCATCTCAAAAAAGATGTATTGGTTCAGAAAAGGGCAACAAAAATTATTAGGCATATGGAATAGCTTTCATATGAGGAGAGGTTAATAAGACTGGGACTTTTCAGCTTGAAAAGAAAGGACTAAGGGGTGATATGATAGAGGTCTATAAAATCATGACTAGTGTGGCGAAAGTAAATAAGGAAATGTTTACTCCTTCTCATAACACAAGAACTAGAGGTCACCAAATGACATTAATAGGCAGCAGGTTTAAAACAAAGTATTTCTTCACACAACACACAATCAACCCATGGAACTCTTTGCTAGAGGATGTTGTGAAGGCCAAGATTATAACAGGGTTAAAAAAAGAACTAGATACAGTCATGGAGGAGAGGTCCATCAATGGCTATTAGCCAGATGGGCAGAGATGGTGTCCCGAGCCTCTGTTTGCCAGAATCTGGGAATGGGCGACAGGGGATGGATCACTTGATGATTACCAGCTCTGTTCATTCCCTATGGAGCACCTGGCATTAGGCACTGTCAGAAGACAGGATACTAGGCTAGATGGACCTTTGCTCTGACCCAGTATAGTTGTTCTTATGTTCTTACATTCTCTTTCCTCTGCCACAAACCTTCCCTGTGATCATGGATATTTCTACCATTCTTCCCGTCACTCAAACTCACCTTATGGAGTTAATTTTACATCTAAATAATTTTCATCTAAATTGATACATTTCTAAAATCAAGCCAATTTGGATGAAATATCGTTTTGGGGACAAATATTTAATGTCCTATTTTTAATGGAACAATTTGATTTTTTTTCATTTTAAAATGACTTTTAAAGTAAATTCAATTTTTTATATAAAACATATGAAAAAATTTAAGGTCAAAATTGGAACAATATTATCAAAATTTGATTGGAAGAGACCTTGGAAGTCATCTAGTCTGTCTCCCTGTGCTGAGACAGGACCAAACATGTCTTGACTATTTTAATTAAATTTGTTAGAATTTTGTTGCATCCAAAATCTTGGGGGTGGGGGGGAACATTTTATTTTGGAATTAATTTTTTTTTTAAATTACAATTTCCAACAAAGGCAAAAACTGGATTTTCCAATCTCTACTGTATAATCTATTTTGGACCATATTTTGCGCTGAGTTAAATTTCCTCTATTCCCTACCCACCTTCCATTTCTATCTACATGTTCTGTAGTTTGTAAATTCTTCAAGGCAGAGACTGTGTCCTTTCTTTGAAAAGCACCATGCAAAGTTATGGTGCAGGGGTTGCCAAACTTACTGACCCTCCAAGCCACATACAACAATCTTCAGAAGTTCAAGAGCAGGGAGGCGCCTGCCAAGGCATGGGGCTTCAGCCCTGCTCCGGCTGAAGCCCTGAGCCCCAGCAGGGGGGCCTGGTGGGACTGAACCCCTGATATACCAGCAGAGTGAGGTGAAGCTTGATATGACACGTCACATGCCCCCTCTCCCCCTGATTTTTTGGCCAGGGTTTCTGGCCCTGCTTGGTCACATCGTGGCACCGGGCCCCCTTCCTGCATGGCAGCTGTTGGAGCCTACGAGCTGGGAGCTGTGGCTGTGGGGAGAGGTAGCAGCAAACAGCTGGG